>NW_026513078.1:293225-365725 GCF_027579735.1 Bombina bombina
TCCTGAAGTCCCAAGGTGCTGTCAGAGCATCTATCAGGACTGCTCCTGGATCCCTGGATCTGGACCCGTAACGAGGAAGCTTGGCGTTCTGTCGAGACGCCATGAGATCTATCTCTGGTTTGCCCCAACGTCAAAGTATTTGGGCAAAGACCTCCGGATGAAGTTCCCACTCCCCCGGATGAAAAGTCTGACGACTTAAGAAATCCGCCTCCCAGTTCTCCACTCCCGGGATGTGGATTGCTGACAGGTGGCAAGAGTGAGACTCTGCCCAGAGAATTATCTTTGATACTTCCATCATAGCTAGGGAGCTTCTTGTCCCTCCCTGATGGTTGATGTAAGCTACAGTCGTGATGTTGTCCGACTGAAACCTGATGAACCCCCGAGTTGTCAACTGGGGCCAAGCCAGGAGGGCATTGAGAACTGCTTTCAATTCCAGAATGTTTATTGGCAGGAGACTCTCCTCCTGACTCCATTGTCCCTGAGCCTTCAGAGAATTCCAGACGCCACCCCAACCTAGAAGGCTGGCGTCTGTTGTTACAATTGTCCAGTCTGGTCTGCTGAATGGCATCCCCCTGGACAGATGTGGCCGAGAAAGCCACCATAGAAGAGAATTTCTGGTCTCTTGATCCAGATTCAGAGAAGGGGATAAGTCTGAGTAATCCCCATTCCACTGACTTAGCATGCACAGTTGCAGTGGTCTGAGGTGTAAGCGTGCAAAGGGTACTATGTCCATTGCCGCTACCATTAAGCCGATTACCTCCATGCATTGAGCCACTGACGGGTGTTGAATGGAATGAAGGGTGCGGCAAGCACTTTGAAGTCTTGTTAGCCTGTCCTCTGTCAGGTAAATCTTCATTTCTACAGAATCTATAAGAGTCCCCAGGAAGGGAACTCTTGTGAGTGGAACGAGTGAACTTTTCTTTTCGTTCACCTTCCATCCATGTGAACTTAGAAATGCCAGCACCAACTCTGTATGAGACTTGGCAGTTTGAAAGCTTGAAGCTTGTATCAGAATGTCGTCTAGGTATGGAGCTACCGAGATTCCCCGCGGTCTTAGTACCGCCAGAAGAGCACCCAGAACCTTTGTGAAGATTCTTGGAGCTGTAGCCAATCCGAATGGAAGAGCCACAAACTGGTAATGCCTGTCTAGGAAGGCAAACCTTAGGTACCGATAATGATCTTTGTGAATCGGTATGTGAAGGTAAGTATCTTTTAAATCTACAGTGGTCATGTACTGACCCTCTTGGATCATAGGTAAAATTGTCCGAATAGTCTCCATCTTGAACGATGGAACTCTTAGGAATTTGTTTAGGATCTTTAAGTCCAGGATTGGTCTGAAAGTTCCCTCTTTTTTGGGAACCACAAACAGATTTGAGTAAAACCCCTGTCCCTGTTCCGATCGTGGAACTGGATGGATTACTCCCATTAACAAGAGCTCTTGTACGCAGCGTAGAAACGCCTCTTTCTTTGTCTGGATTGTTGACAATCTTGACAGATGAAATCTCTCTCTTGGAGGAGAGTATTTGAAGTCCAGAAGGTATCCCTGAGATATTATCTCTAGCGCCCAGGGATCCTGAACATCTCTTGCCCAAGCCTGGGCGAAGAGAGAAAGTCTGCCCCCCACTAGATCCGATCCCGGATCGGGGGCCCTCAATTCATGCTGTCTTAGGGGCAGCAGGTTTCCTAGTCTGCTTGCCCTTGTTCCAGGACTGGTTAGGTTTCCAGCCTTGTCTGTAGCGAGCAACAGCTCCTTCCTGTTTTGGTGCAGAGGAAGTTGATGCTGCTCCAGCTTTGAAATTACGAAAGGAACGAAAATTAGGCTGTCTAGTCTTGGCTTTGTCCTGAGGCAGGGCATGGCCTTTACCTCCTGTAATGTCAGCGATAATCTCTTTCAACCCGGGCCCGAATAAGGTCTGCCCTTTGAAAGGTATATTAAGCAATTTAGACTTAGAAGTAACATCAGCTGACCAGGATTTTAGCCACAGCGCCCTGCGTGCCTGAATGGCGAATCCTGAATTCTTCGCCGTAAGTTTAGTAAGATGTACTACGGCCTCCGAAATGAATGAATTAGCTAGTTTAAGGACTCTAAGCCTGTCCGTAATGTCGTCCAGAGTAGCTGAGCCAATGTTCTCTTCCAGAGACTCAATCCAGAATGCCGCTGCAGCCGTGATCGGCGCAATGCATGCAAGGGGTTGCAATATAAAACCTTGTTGAACAAACATTTTCTTAAGGTAACCCTCTAACTTTTTATCCATTGGATCTGAAAAAGCACAGCTATCCTCCACCGGGATAGTGGTACGCTTAGCTAAGGTAGAAACTGCTCCCTCCACCTTAGGGACCGTTTGCCATAAGTCCCTTGTGGTGGCGTCTATTGGAAACATTTTTCTAAATATCGGAGGGGGTGAGAACGGCACACCGGGTCTATCCCACTCCTTAGTAACAATTTCAGTAAGTCTCTTAGGTATAGGAAAAACCTCAGTACTCGTCGGTACCGCAAAATATTTATCCAACCTACACATTTTCTCTGGTATTGCAACTGTGTTACAATCATTCAGAGCCGCTAACACCTCCCCTAGTAATACACGGAGGTTTTCCAGTTTAAATTTAAAATTTGAAATATCTGAATCCAGTCTGTTTGGATCAGAACCGTCACCCACAGAATGAAGTTCTCCGTCCTCATGTTCTGCCACCTGTGACGCAGTGTCTGACATGGCCCTAATATTATCAGCGCACTCTGTTCTCACCCCAGAGTGATCACGCTTACCTCTTAGTTCTGGTAATTTAGCCAAAACCTCAGTCATAACAGTAGCCATATCCTGTAATGTGATTTGTAATGGCCGCCCAGATGTACTCGGCGCTACAATATCACGCACCTCCCTCTGAGCGGGAGATGTAGGTACTGACACGTGAGGCGAGTTAGTCGGCATAACTCTCCCCTCGTTGTTTGGTGAAATTTGTTCAATTTGTACAGATTGACTTTTATTTAAAGTAGCATCAATACAGTTAGTACATAAATTTCTATTGGGCTCCACTTTGGCATTGCAACAAATGACACAGGTATCATCCTCTGAATCAGACATGTTTAACACACTAGCAAATAAACTTGCAACTTGGAAATACAATTCAATTAGAATAATATTAAAACGTACTGTGCCTTTAAGAAGCACAGAAGATCTATGACAGTTGAAAATTAATAAATTGAAACAGTTATAGCCTCAATCCTTGTAAACAACACAACTTTAGCAAAGGTTTAATCCCATTAGCAAAGATAACAAATTCTGAAAGCAGGAAACAAATTACAGAATAAACGTTTTTTATCTCAGTCAAACTATAATTCTCACAGCTCTGCTGAGAGAAATTACCTCCCTCAAAATAAGTTTTGAAGACCCCTGAGCTCTGTAGAGATGAACCGGATCATGCAGGGAATACAATGAGTTGCTGACTGAAATATTTGATGCAGTAAAAGCGCCAAAAAAACGGCCCCTCCCCCTCACACACAGCAGTGAGGGAGAACAGAAACTGTCAGAAAAACAGATTAAGCAACTGCCAAGTGGAAAAATAGTGCCCAAACATTTATTCACTCAGTACCTCAGTAAATGAAAACGATTTTACATTCCAGCAAAAACGTTAAACATAATCTCTAGTTATTAAACAGCTTTATGTATTTCTTACAGTGTAATTCTAGTGAAGTACCATTCCCCAGAATACTGAAGTGTAAAGTATACATACATGACATTATATCGGTATGGCAGGATTTTCTCATCAATTCCATTGTCAGAAAATAAAAACTGCTACATACCTCTATGCAGATTCATCTGCCCGCTGTCCCCTGATCTGAAGTTTACCTCTCCTCAGATGGCCGAGAAACAGCAATATGATCTTAACTACTCCGGCTAAAATCATAACAAAAACTCTGGTAGATTCTTCTTCAAACTCTGCCAGAGAGATAATAACACACTCCGGTGCTATTTTAAAATAACAAACTTTTGATTGAAGATATAAAACTAAGTATAATCACCATAGTCCTCTCACACATCCTATCTAGTCGTTGGGTGCAAGAGAATGACTGGGAGTGACGTAGAGGGGAGGAGCTATATGCAGCTCTGCTGGGTGAATCCTCTTGCACTTCCTGTTGGGGAGGAGTAATATCCCAGAAGTAATGATGACCCGTGGACTGATCACACTTAACAGAAGAAAAAAACAATTAGGAGAAAAGGTTAAAGTCTGATGGTTCCCGTGATTGGTCAAACCCTGTAACAGATAAACTGTGAAAAAATCTTACACAGAGACCAATAGTGAACATAGTGAGCACTGGAACAACTCTACATAGGCGACCCGTTGATCATTCAGGGCAAAATTTTACTTCCTAAAATAGATGGAGAATCAACCTGTTAGCAGCCATGATTTCTCAAAATATTCATATAAAATTTGTGAAAAAGCCGCTCAGCCTAGGTGGTATACACAACTCAAATAACAGATTTCATACGTGTGTGAGAGACATATGGCTGCTGTCAAACTTAGCTTCAAAATCTGCATATTAAAACGAATATCAAACTCTACAAGGTGCCAGTTTGTGTGGGAAGGGAGGTTTATCTTTAAAATATTGTGGATCGGCAAGTTACAATTCCATCCACGGTATAAAAGAAATAGTCTGGAAAATCTAGAAATTTAAAGAAATATACATTTTTACTCAAATTCAATTACTTTATTAATTTTAAAAAGCTGCATAAATAACTACAATGGATTTCCATTTAAATTTGTTTTTTATCTGACAAATATATAGCACCTGAGGAGTACAGCAGGGATTGATTTGTAATTCACTTAGGTTGGGCAATTCTCTAAGAAGGTTGGGTAATTGTTTAAAACTTAGTAAACAATGTAGTAATGCAGCGAGTAAGGCTAGCAGAATGCTTGGATGTATTGGTAGAGGTATTTGCAGCAGAAATAGTAAGGTTCTTATGCCACTTTATAGATCATTAGTTAGGCCTCATCTTGAGTATTGTGTGCAGTTCTGGGGGCCATATCTTCAGAAGGATATTAACAAACTTAAATCTGTGCAAAGGAGGGCTACCAAAATGGTACATGGTCTAAAGAATAAAACTTACCAGGATAGGCTCAATGACCTAAATATGTATAGCTTAGAGGAGAGAAGGGAAAGAGGTGATATGATAGCAACTTTCAAGTACATTAAAGGGTTCAGTAAAACTGAGTCTGTGGGTATTTTACATAAAATGGAAAATTCAAGAACAAGGGGTCATGATCTCAAGCTGAAGGGTAGTAGATTCAGGAGTAATTTGAGGAAGCACTTATTTACAAAAAGAGTTATTGATTTATGGAATAAACTTCCTCAAGAGGTAGTAGCGACAAACAATGTGGGGGACTTTAAAAATGCATGGGACAAGCATAAGGCTATCCTACAAACTCGATACGTTTATACTGTTAGGTAATATCGGGCAGACTTGCTGGGCCTATGGCTCTTATCTGCCGTCAATATCTATGTTTCTATGTTCTGCTTTCTCTTTAAAGATATTTCCCAACGATCACAGCAGAGATATGCACAGCTGCACCAATTGATTGTGTCTTAATTGATTGTGATTAATGTCTGCAAGATCATTCTAAATCAAACAGAATTCAAATTCTATTACTGTATCCTACTGTCTGCCTGTAACTGCTGCTGTATAGGACTCTCACCGACAGTTGATATAGTTATAGAAATTCTGTTGCAAACCGGAATGTAATGGAGATATATACTGAAAGGCAATTAAATAAGGAAAATGTGATAAACTCTAAACTGCCAGCTGGTTGCTCCCAATCTATGGTAATTAAATAATGAAGAGAGAGAACCTTCAGAAACAAAGTAGCTTTCAATTCCAACCAATTAAAAGATCAATATGGGTTTTGAGAAGAAAATAAATATCTTGACCTGCTGAGACTGGAAATAGATGATTTTGGTGTGCTTTAGAATCTCTAGTTGTTAAAGTGATTTTAAAAACTTTAATGAATTAAAGCCCAGGATCAAATAATAATCTTAAAAACATGGGCACTTTAATTTATTAAATTTTACAAAGACGCTTATTTTTTAAAATACTTACCTTTGCGTTATGGTAAACATAATGCCGATCCTCTGCCCACAGGAACTGCTTTCTTTAGCATATGGATGACGAATCTGGCTTCCTCCAATCATTGCATGCCCCCTTTGGCGTCCAGCTCGTGGGCCACGCAACAATTGGAGGAAACCAGATGCAGGCGGAGGATCAGCGTTATGTTTACCATAACACAAAAGGTAAGTATGTTAAAAAATAAGCACCTTTGTAAACTTTAATGAATTAAAGTGCCCCTGTTTTTAAGATCATTTTTTGATCCTGGGCTTTAATTCATTAAAGTTTACAATCACGTTAAACTGCAACGAAAGCTAAGTATCCTGAATGTAAAACATATTTGAAGAGACATGAAACCAAATTTTTTTCTTCCATGATTCAGATAAACCATTCAATTTAAAACAACTTTCTAATTTACTTCTATTACCAAATTCACTCTCTTCACTTGGGATCCTTTGTTGAAAAACATGCCTAGGTAGGCTTGGGAGCAGCAATGCACCACTGGGATCTAGCTGCTGATTGGTTGTTGAACATATATGTCTCATGTAATTGGTTCACAAGATGTGTTAAGATTAATCCCAGTAGTGCATTGTTGCTCCTTCAACAAAACATACCCATGTGGATCAACATTATGTACCTTTGCGGTCTTATTTCCAAGACAATACATATGGCACTCAGTATTGACCAATATACTTTACAGTTTGTCAATAAGTAATACAATACACATATGGACATAAACTGTAGCAAGATACAGGAGCACTCATGCAGCAAATAATTTAAAATCTGTTTATTTAATGTTAACAGGTATCAAATTAACCCTTATCGTGCTGGGGTTAACGTGTCTACATCAGAACGACTGTTCCGATGTAAACAAAATTGAAATCTTGCAATCTTGCACATTATCACAAGATTTCAATGATGGGGTTGTGTCAGGGGGTCGTCACTATGATGCTAGGCATGCCCTCCAGAACGCGATCCCATTAGGGAAGCACCAGTGGCTTCAGGAAAGCCAAGCGGTTAGGACGTTGTATTCGGCGCTAAAGTCCAGCAAAATTCGGACGGAATACAATGTCCTAACGGCGTTAAAAGGTTAAGTATATTTAGAAAACCAAATAAGGTGCTATATAGATGTCATTAAAACAACCAATGAGTGCAAAAGGGACATGACACCCAACATTTTTAATTTCATGATTTAGATAGAACATACAATTTTAAACAACTTTCCAGTTAACTTCTATTATAAAAAGTGCTTCATTTTCTTGGTATCATGTGTATGTATATATATATATATATATATATATATATATATATATATATATATATATATATATATATATATATATATATATATATATATATATATATATATATATATATATATATCTTCAAACCCTTATAGAGAGAGTCACAAACCACATTAGACGAGGTCCCTAAGAGCAAAGGTGACACGTCTTTGATTAGTGGAAGCATAAAGAAGTAATTATGTCGGAAGTACCTGTCCCGACTTTACAAGTAAACCTCATTGCTAATACCCGAACCAGTGACTGTTAGCAGTTTTTGCTATGTGGCCGCTGCAAATCCGGAAGGATCCAAAAAGTTTTTTTCAAGCTCTGAGTGTCCGAGGAGGTTGTCCCGGCATGTTAAGAAAGCTTTGGAAATAATTACCCGGGATTATTTGCTGACCGCAGTTCCTGACAAGCGGCACCTATCGTAGGTTCTAACAATACAACGAAACCTGGTTTGCTACAAAGTTACTCTTTGTCGAGCTAGTTGCAGAGGACGTCTTTACCTCGTAAATCTAGCGAACTAAATTTGATATATGTGGTGTATCTAGGCTGTGGCCAGGATATACTAAGAACTTCACAGCCTAAGGAGGACTTAATATCACCTTAATATCAGGTCGTATGTCAAAATGTTATGAATAAGTGTATGGTTTTATACACGTTATGTGGTACTCTGCTTATTAACATCTAAGGTTTATCGTTGTTAATTAAACATATTAGACCCAACAGTTACATTTAGTTCTATGTAATATCCATATCCACTGCAGTGGTAGTAGTATTACGGTGTAGATAGGATGCATATGACCTTTCCAGTGAACATTGCTGTGGTTTGTAAATAAATTTGTTTGCGATGATTGAACATGTGTGCAACTGTTTTTTGGTCTCTGACTAAATACCAAGCCATTTACTAGGAATAGAATATAGGGGTTTACTCCGTGTGCAAAAATCCCCCAACTTTACACAGTATCTCATATAGCGCTGCTCTACTGTGGTTTGTGACTCTCTCTATAAGGTTTTGAAGTTATATCAATTTAGGGGGTCTGCACGGGTCTAGATACAGTGAATATCCGCCTAGACTGAATCAAATCCAGTTCCAATCCTGTTTATCAGGAAGGAGAGAGTGAGAGTGATATATATATAGCCAAGAAAAGGATTGTGCAGACAACGGTCAATATGGATAAAACTTAATCTTTATTGTGCAAAACATAAAAGCATTCCAGGGGTCAGCACAAGCACACAACAGCACGAATGTCCGCTAACATGTTTCGGCCCTCAGGCTATGATTACGGCCTGAGGGCCGAAACATGTTAGCGGACATTCGTGCTGTTGTGTGCTTGTGCTGACCCCTGGAATGCTTTTATGTTTTGCACAATAAAGATTAAGTTTTATCCATATTGACCGTTGTCTGCACAATCCTTTTCTTGGCTGTGTACTTTTAACTGGGCTGCAGCAACGGTCTAAGGACTCTAAGCTCCAAAGTTCACGGAGGTTTTTCCAAGCAGTACAGACCCTCTTTTCGATTGGTCCACGGATACCACATGGTGTGAGAGGATTGGAACACACCCCCTCCCGCATAGTGGGACGCTCTGCCGAAGACGCTGCAGCATTTTGAATCAAGTCAGCTCTGGGGATTTGATGTCTAAGGGACGCTGAATACACACACCAGACGAGAGGTTAATCGGTGCACCCGTGTGGTGGTGAGTTGAGGCGGTAGTGCCTCCTGGGAACACGGTTTCCCCCTGATTATTACCCAATACCTGTGTGTGGTTAAAATATGTACAACCCTGCTGTTCTCTAGAGCTGTGAATAAATATGCTGTAGTTTATTGTTAATGCACAGAGCGTGTATAGGGGGAATTCTGCTGGATCAGTATTACTTTGATCAGTTTTTTGAGCGGTCATATGTGGTTTTCTGCTAACCTATTGGTTCATGAACGTTTACCCTCCGGAGTCAGAACTTTGTTTCAAAGTTTAAAAATTCAATTTTCTGGATGTTGCAGTTAATTTTACTTTAATATATATATATATATATATATATATATATATATACACATACATACATACACACATATAGCTAGAACCTAGGTTTTTTGCTGCTCCTGAGCTTACAAAGAAAAACACTTCAAAGGATAACAAGAGAAAGAAGCAAATGAAATAATAAAAGTAAAATGGAAATGCAAATTCCATGAATAAAAAGGGACATGAAACCCCAATTTTTCTCTTTTAAGATTCATATAAAGCACACAATTTTAAGCAACTTGCTAGTTTACTTCTATTATCAAATGTCATGTGCTTCATTCACTATGTTAAAGGAACAGCAATGCACTACTGGGAGCTAGCTGAACACATCAGGAGAGCCAATAGAAAGAGGGATGCAATCTCCCAGTAGTGCATCGCTGCTCCTGAGCCTACCTAGGTATTCTTCTCAAAAAAGGATATCAAGAGAATAAAGCCAATTAGATAAAAGTTAATTGGAAAAAAATGCTATATGTGACTCATGAAAGAAAAATGGTGGGTTTTATATCCCTTTAAATAGAGGGCCACACAAAACCCTGTGGGGGCGGTTATGGACGTTTTCTGGGAAACCCTGCCTTATATGTTTGATATCAGAATATTTTAAGCAATTTGTTTATATTGCTGTAATGGACGCACTGAAAGAAATCCCTTTGAATTGCCAAATTCTATTTTACAAATAAATGATAACTTTTCTCACTAAACAGTTCTCAAATGATATTGTTATAAGACATTAAAATCAATGTTTTTCTACACTATTAAAATAATATTTTTTACCTTTCTAAAATACTGTACATTTTAAAAGTACACTTACAAACAATTATATAAATGCAGGACTGAAATATAAGAACTGGGATTAAATTGAAAGAGTCACTAATGAAATGGGACAGAACCAGACTTCATTAATACTTTACTTTCTAAGAATAAATAGGAAATCAATTTTAAATGAACATGATGATTCAGATAGTAGAAGTAAATTAGAAACGTTTTAAAAATTGTATTCTCTATCAAAATTTGCTTCGTTCTCATGTTATTCTTTGTGAGGTATCTAGATAGGCAGCGTGCACATGTCTGAAACATCTAGTGCTCCTGCTAATGTATAACAATGTTGCAAAATTGCTGCTATATAGTGCTGCAGACACATGTACACTCCTAAACTTACCTTCCTGGTTTTCAACAAAAGGATGACAAGAAAATGAAGAAAATTTGATAACAGAAGTACAGGCACACCTCCCTTCGCTTCATTGCGCTTCACAGATAATGCTCTTTTTACAAATTGAAAGTTTGTGGCAAGCCTGTGTGGAGCAAGTCTATCGGTGCTATTTCTCCAACACATATACACATATAAATAAACTTATATAAAACATATATACACATATATACACATATAAATAAACATATATAAAACATATATACACATATAAATAAACATATATACACATATATACATAAACATATATACACATATAAATAAACATATATAAAACATATATACACATATATACACATATAAATAAACATATATACACATATATACATAAACACATATACACATATAAATAAACATATATAAAACATATATAACAATATAAACATATATAACAATATAAACATATATACACATATAAACAAACAAATACACATATAAATAAACATATATACACACAAATAATATATACAAACCTATGTATACACACCACCAGCAAAATGATTAGGACTCGCTGAAGGCTCAAATGATGATTAGCATTTTTTTTTAATTAAGATACTGTATAAACATTGTCTTTTTAAACATAAAGCTATTGCACACTTAATAGACTACACTATAGTGTAAATATAACTTTTATATGCATTGGGAAACAAAAAAACAAATAGTGTGACTTTATTACTATATTCGCTTTATTGCAGTGGTCTGGAACCGAACCCGCAATATCTCTGAGGTACGCCTCTATTTTGGAAAGTTGTTTAAAACCGTATGTACTAATCCGAATCATGAAATAAAAAGTTTGGGTTTTATGTCCCTTTAACTGTCAAGAATGTTTGAAGAAAAGAAAAAATATCTGCTAGTATTTATAGTTTTCTTTTATTTCCAACAATATTTTCTTTGAAAAAATGAAAAATATTGGTAATCATCAACTAAGTACAGTGGCCAGAAATGAATGTTTGAGGTCACTGTGAAAAACACTCAGCTCTTATGTACTTTTTTGGAACACCTTTGAGTGCTGTATGCAATACTATGTTGTTTTTATACACTTTCAATAAGTTTCCCTTTATCTACTTTTTAACACTCAATTTCTCTTTTTGATTTTTCCTGTAGAAATAAATTAACATCTCTTGTTTGTTTTTAGTAATAATTGTGCTTTGTCTGTTATAGCTAGGCATCCAAAAACAGTACTTGAGAATTGTAATTTATAAGACAATTAAATACAGTAGAATTCAATTTTAGATTTACACTTTTCTGAGGCACCAGCTCCTAATGAGCATGTGCAACAGTTCACACTGCATAAGTATATGAGCTTGTGATTGGATGAACGCTATCACACGATATAGGGAGCAGGGAAATATAAGAGATTTTAAATTTGTCAGAAAATAATCTGCTGCTCATTTGAGATTTAGATTAAGTGCTATTGTATTGTTTTTATATTATGTACTTGGTGATTGTACAATTTTTAATTGCATGCTCTATCTGAATAAAAGAAACATTTTGACTTTAGTGTCCCTTTAAACTTGAGGTAAATGCTATTAAAAAAAAAAAAATGTACCAACTGTAAGAAAACTGATCACCTCAAACTTTAGGTTAAGAGCACACTCAGAGAGGGCTAGATTTATCAAAGCATATACGCGTCCCTGTATGCCTCAGCTCGCCTGTGGCGGGGCGAATTTACCCGCAGGTAATCACCATTGCACACAAGTGCAATTTTGCGCTTGTGTGCAATCCCACCCCTGCCTGCGCACAGCCAATCACGCGCGGGCAGGAGCTGTCAATCTCCTCGGTCTGACTAGACCGTGGAGATTGAATTTCGCCACCTTAGAGGTGGCGAAGAGGTTAGGGAAGCGGCGGTCTTGTGACCGCTGCTTGTTAAATTACAGCGAGCAAGTTCTTGTGAGAACTTGCAGCCGTAGGGTTTTGATAAATCGAGCCGCTGAGCCACTATAGTACACAAGTGAAAACAGATTTAGAGCTGACCGTTACTTGATGAAAAAAAAAAAAAAAACACTGCAAGGAGGGACAGCTAGGGACACCTTAGGTACAGGACTGATTATAGTAAAATATAGGTTTAAAAATTCAGATTTCAATACTAGTTCAGACGTTATTATGGATATTGGTGTCAAATGATTTTATTGCATAGAAGGTTTTAGTAATGTTTACTGTCCCTTTAATGCAAAATGAAATGTCAGACAATGTGATATTTCAAAAGCAACTAATTGGCTTTTGGCCAGAGACAACCTGACTCCTGAAACAAAAGAAAAGCTAACAAAGTGTATGAACTTATTAGCTCATTGAGCTTTCCTGAATTAGACTACTTTTTCAAGCATTTATTTTTACGGATATGGGCCATAAGCCTTAATTCTGATTGTTTTAAAGTACATATCTCATTAAATGTAAACTATTCATGCATGCAATAAATACGATATATGCATATAATATACACTATCTGACATATCATCAATTTAGGGTATATTATTTTATTGTATTTATATTGATTGTTTAAGATCTTAGGATAGACTTGGATTTCTGCAGCGCAGAATAATCCTGGCACTTTACGCACCTCTCAGCTATACAAACATGTGATGACGTGGACAGGGTCTGTCATATGCTTCAGTGCTGCTGAACCAGAAAATTTCCACAGGACAAAGTCCCAGGAGATTGTTACTGGATTTAGAAAACTAAAAAACTAAAAGCTATGCTACTATGCAACTGGCAAGGTTAAAACATAAAAAAATACACATGGGCACATACAAAACGTTTCTGTAAACAACATCAATAGCTTTCAGAGAGGGCAATGAAACCATTTCAGGTCCGCAACATGGTACTGCGCAACTGACATTCTGGAATGGTCTGCAAAAGATCAACTAGATCAGAATTCACTATTAAAGCTACTGTAAATGAATCAATGTGAAATAAATTTAAAAAAAACATGAAGCCAGAGAAAATCACAGTACTGGGTCAGATGTAGCATACAGAATTATCTTAAGTATTGGGGGGGGGGGATGCTGTTCATATTCAAATACCAAATGACAAACCACTGACATTCACTTCTTCCAAATTTGCCAAGCGGAGATACCTCAGATTTCTAGCTGTCAGCTTCGTAGGTTTGCTACTCAAGCTGCAGCTCAGACCTGACAGGTGTACATGGATAAATGCACCCATGTGCAACAGCTTCAGAGCCCAGGGCTTTCACGTTTATTTGTGAGTTTCCAAACAGAATAGCACATATAGTTACTGAACCATTAATAAATATAATATAAAGTAAAAACAACACATAAGTCAGCCTGGACAATATCAGCAAGCTTGTGTTTTTGGCTAGTGACAACATTTACAGTTTGATGCTTTCAGTCTCTTATAAGAAGGTATATGAGCCACAATGCCCACAGTACAGCCTAATGAGGTACACTTGACAAGGGTCCCAAGATATGTTTGAACCCCAAAATATTTTGTTAACCTTTGATAGTTCCAGTATTGGTAGATACTGTATGTTCATGGCAATAGTTAGGCCAATATATTTTTATAAAAACTATAAGATCTAAAATCGTGTTACTCTAATTTCAACATGTACAAATAAAACCTTTTTATGGGAGCGAAAAAGTGAGAACTTCTCATAATTACTAGCTATTTCTGCTAAACAATATATATATATATATATATATATATATATATATATATATATATATATATATATATATATATATATATATAATATAATATGTTTCAACACACTAAGATCTGGGTTTGCATAGATCTTAGCGTTTTGCACTTCCACAAGAATAAATCCAGCTCCGAAAAAGAGCCGAATGGCACAAGCAGCCACCTTCTTCTGCATTTGGATCCTAAGGACGTATCTGAATGCACATGTCTAATAGATAATGTGTAAAATTGTGTTATCTTGTAATATGGACAACATATTCAGGTGCATTAAAGCACCATTATAGTTGGAAAATGACATGCTCTAATCCGTTAGCACATGTCATTTTAATACTATCGACCCTGCAGTAAAGTGAGTTTAACCCCTTCAAAAGGGTTAAACACACAGTAGAAGTACCACTCGGGACTCGTGGTGCACTTCTGGTCCTGAGCAGAAAGCTAATTCAATGCACATTTGAGTCGTGTAACTAGCGTTGCTAACTGGATCAGTGGCGAGTTTCGATCGAGACCTGCAGTGCTCTGCGGGTCCAGAGCGGCACTTCTATGGTGTTTAACCCCTTTGCAGGGGTTAAAAACCCAGTACTGCAGGGTCGATAGTCTTAAAATGACATGCTCTAACTTATCAGAGCATGCAATTTCCAACTATAATGGCCCTTTAAAAAGACACCTGCCTAATTAGAGACCACTACAACCAAATTAGAGTTCAAATCTTATAAAGATTCTCTCTCTCTTAACTATTTCATTGTATTTTCTACAAAATTGCAAGTACACTCCCCACATTACTATATACAGACATCTACACAATATAGCACATAGACAAGAAGCAAACAATCTAACATACTAAAGCCAATGAAATGATGACATACAGAGTTTAAGCATTTTTTGTGATGGTTTTGCCTGTGGACATTTAGTTTGTTCTCATTCACATCACTGACAATATATCACAGACACACTAATGGAGATATCAGAATGGATGATCAAAGAAAATAAAGAGATTAGTTTATTTTAAATTAACACAGATTTTAGCGGAATATAATGTACACTACAAATGTAGCATAGGAATTCCGGGCAGAGCATCAGGTCTCAATGAATGATGACTTAGAAAATGAACCTGATCAATACTATTTCAAGACACGGATCCCAGAGGAAACATGGCTGGAATCCAAAGACCTCATGCATTTAATGTGCCTTCTTGCCATTATTTCATAACATGCAATATCTGCAGGCATCTCACATAATGCAGACAGCAAAAGAAAGACTAACTTTCCTAGCATGACCGTAAGATGAGAGCCCGGATACAATTGCAATGATGCCCTCTTAAAGTTGCCAATTTTACTGCTGCTTGAAAACGAAATGGGGTTTATGGAAGAGAGATGCAACTATCTTTAATTTTTTTAAATTTCCACACCCCTGATAAGAATATTGCACTTGTATAGTTTTCTCTCTAAGGGTGGTCAAGTCAACTTGTTAAAAGCTGCTCTACAACCTGTTATTAGCTGGAATCTCCATATGTATTACCTTTTATTTTTCAATAAATGATAGACTCTGGAGTCTGGATATATTCCTAAACAATAATTCTGTTAAGTTTATAAATATAATCCATGCAATACCGGAAAAGATAATTTTTATATGAAAAAATACTATGCTAAAGTAGAGGCTGTTTATGGCCTCAGTACAGGGGTACAATAATTACCTGAGTAAGCTAATGAATTGGAGAACATGTATACTTTCGGGAAAGACCTATTAGATGAATATTTAGTGTCCGGTGTGGAAAATCGACCAATCAATTATCAGCATTTTCTTTTATCTGACATCTGATAAACCCTCAGAGTGTGTATCATGCAAAGTTATTTGGGCATTAAAAGGGACATGAAACCCAAAATGTTTCTTTTGTGATTCAGATAAAGCGTACAATTTTAAACAACTTTACAATTTACTTCTATTATCAAATTTGCTTCATTCTCTTTGTATCCGTTGTTGAAAGAGTAGCAATGCACTACTGGCAGCTAGCTGAACACATCATGTGGGCCAATGCCAAGAGGCATATATGTGCAGTTACCAATCAGCTTCTAGCAGCATTACTGTTCTACTTATGTTTACTTTTCAAACATAGGATTCATACAGAACAAAGCAAATAGATAACAAAAGTAAATTGGAAAGTCGTTTAAAACTGAATACTCCATCTGAATCATTAAAGTTTAAATTGTACTTCACTGTCCCTTTAAACACCTGTAGCTTTTGTGTAAAAATATTTTTGTCCCACTCATTCTAGAAAGTCCAAAAAGCAAATGCTGTAACCTAGGTTTTCAAAATACTGCAAATTGCTGAAAATAGTAATCCTAAAATGTCCAACCCCTAATTTTTTTATGTAAAATCATCCGGAGCCATGGGCACATGTAAATATTACAGGTTTCATATGTTAGACCATGTTGTCATATATGCATTATAGAATCTAAATAACTATGGCTTAGTTTGCATTGCTGTTGTAAACTGGTGGTAACATAAAATACCTCCATCAACTTTAACCCCTTAACGACCGAGGACATGCAGGGTACGTCCTCAAAAAAAAAGGCAGTTAACGCCTGAGAACGTACCCTGCACGTCCTCGGTGTGGAAAGCAGCTGGAAGCGATCCTGCTCACTTCCAGCTGCTTTCCGGTTATTGCAGTGATGCCTCGATATGGAGGCATCCTGCAATAACCGTTTTAAGCCATCCGGTGCAGAGAGAGCCACTCTGTGGCCCTCTCTGCACCGGAGATCGGTGGCTTATAGCGTTGGTGGGTGGGAGCCGGCCATCGATGGCCCTTCGTGATGTGGAGGGGGGCGGGATCGTGGGCGGGGAGGCCAGGGGGCGCGCACGGGAGGGCGGGGGCGGGCGCGTGCACGGGGAGGGAGCGGGTGGGAACCGCTACACTACAGAAACAAAAATTGTAGGAAAATGATAAAAAAATTGCATAAAATAAATAAATCAAACGAAAAAAATAAATCAGTTAGGTGGTGGGTGTTGGGCTGTGGGGAGGGGGAAGCTACACTACAGAAAAACCGGGTAAAAAATAAAATAAAACATATTTTTTTGCAAACTGGGTACTGGCAGACAGCTGCCAGTACCCAAGATGGCCCCCAATAAGGCAGAGGGGAGGGTTAGAGAGCGGTTTTGGGGGGGATCAGGGAGGTTGGGGGCTAAGGGGGGGATCCTACACAGTAGCATATGTAAATATGCTAAAAAAAATTCTTTTATTTTAGTACTGGCAGACTTTCTGCCAGTACTTAAGATGGCGGGGACAATTGTGGGGTGGGGGAGGGAAGGGAGCTGTTTGGGAGGGATCAGGGGGTGGGATCTCTCAGGTGGGAGGCTGATCTCTACACTAAAGCTAAAATTAACCCTGCAAGCTCCCTACAAACTCCCTAATTAACCCCTTCACTGCTAGCCATAATACACGTGTGAGGCGCAGCAGCATTTAGCGGTGTTCTAATTACCAGAAAGCAACGCCAAAGTCATATATGTCTGCTATTTCTGAACAAAGGAGATCCCAGAGAAGCATTTACAACCATTTGTACCATAATTGCACAAACTGTTTGTAAATGTTTTCAGTGAGAAACCTAAAATTGTGAAAAATGTAACTTTTTTTTTTTAATTTGATCGCATTTGGCGGTAAAATGGTGGCATGAAATATACCAAAATGGGCCTAGATCAATACTTTGGGTTGTGTACTACACTATACTAAAGCTAAAATTAAACATACAAGCTCCCTACAAGCTCCCTAATTAACCCCTGCACTGCTGGGCATAATACACGTGTGCTGCGCAGCGGCATTTAGTGGCCTTCTAATTACCAAAAAGCAATGCCAAAGCCATATATGGCTGCTATTTCTGAACAAAGGGGATCCCAGAGAAGCATTTACAACCATTTGTACCATAATTGCACAAACTGTTTGTAAATGTTTTCAGTGAGAAACCTAAAATTGTGAAAAATGTAACTTTTTTTTTTAATTTGATCGCATTTGGCGGTGAAATGGTGGCATGAAATATACCAAAATTGGCCTAGATCAATACTTAGGGATGTCTACTACACTACACTAAAGCTAAAATTAACCCTACAAGCTCCCTAAAAGCTCCCTAATTAACCCCTTAACTGCTGGGCATAATACACGTGTGGTGCGCAGTGGCATTTAGCGACCTTCTAATTACCAAAAAGCAACGCCAAAGCTATATATGTCTGCTATTTCTGAACAAAGGGGATCCCAGAGAAGAATTTACAACCATTTATGCCATAATTGCACAAGCTGTTTGTAAATAATTTCAGTGAGACACCGAAAGTTTGTGAAAAAATTTGTGAAAAAGTGAACGATTTTTTGTATTTGATCGCATTTGGCGGGGGAATGGTGGAATGTAATATACCAAAATTGGCCTAGATCAATACTTTGGGATGTCTACTAAAAAAAAAATATATACATGTCAAGGGATATTCAGCGATTCCTGAAAGATATTAGTGTTCTAATGTAACTAGCGCCAATTTTGAAAAAAAATGGTTTGGAAATAGCAAAGTGCTACTTGTATTTATGGCCCTATAACTTGCAAAAAAAGCAAAGAAGATGTAAACATTGGGTATTTCTAAACTCAGGACAAAATTTAGAAACTATTTAGCATGGGTGTTTTTTTGGTGGTTGTAGATATGTAACAGATTTTTGGGGTCAAAGTTAGAAAAAGTGTGTTTTTTTCCATTTTTCCTCATATTTTATAAATTTTTTTATAGTAAATTATAAGATATGATGAAAATAATGGTATATTTAGAAAGTCCATTTAATGGCGAGAAAAACGGTATATAATATGTGTGGGTACAGTAAATGAGCAAGAGGAAAATTACAGCTAAACACAAACACCACAAAAATGTAAAAATAGCCTTGGTCCCAAACAGACAGAAAATGGAAAAGTGCTGTGGTCATTAAGGGGTTAAAGGAGATACTAGTTTACAAGAGAAATGGGCCAATGTATTTAACCAAATAAGGCCTTGTTTCCATTGAAGTGGTAAAGTTTGGAAACTGGTTTTAACATAAAAATGCTCCATAGACTTTAATGGAGATAAATGTTTTTACCAACAGTTTCCAAAAACTTTACCACCTCAATGGAAACTACGCCAAAAGTGGGTTTAGGTTAAACACAGAGATAAAGTACAGCTTGGAAGCAGCAAGGACTGCAGCTCCAAAGCAGAACACGGCCAGAGATTTCAAGTCACACTACTGATTTGCTCACCAGCTGTGTTCTGCTAAGGAGCTGCAATGCCTATGTGTTTAACTGTTTTGCAGGAGTTAAAGAGACATGATACATTGTTTTCCCGTCTGTCTAAAACAGAATGTTCCAAAATATGTTAAGGTATTTTTGTTGTATGAAAAAATAGTGATCCTGTAATGTATAAAACCATTTTTTTCAGTGGGATTTGTCCCTGTTAACCAGTGAGCAGTCACAAGACTCAGTTGTACATAATCATGTACTACTGTAAGTTTCCCTTTACATTTAACCAGCTTCTGCTCAACATTTTTTTCATGCAAATAACTGTTTAACTGTCAATCTTTCACATACATGAGATAAAATATTTGAGCAATATGTCCCTTTAAACATATAGTTAGCGAGGCTCAGAAATGCAAAAATTACATGTTCCAGTGAATAAGAGTGTGTAAATTGTGTATAATATTGTCCCTTTAAAGAAAATGATGAAATTCTTTCACAATGTTGGTTGCTAAACAGCCCTGATTTCTAGATTTTTTTTTCTGATAAACAAAACAATTTTTTTTAAAAAAAACAGTGTATTATCTGCAAGTAAGATTCACTAAAGAAATAATGGTGAAAGGTCTGAGTTTTTAGTGAGAAACACCCTGTATTCATCCAGAGCACAACTCTTAAAGGGACACTAAACCCAAAAAAATTATTTCATGATTCAGGTAGAGAATACAATTTGAAACAGCATTCCAATTAACTTCTATTATCTAATTTGCTTCAGTCTTTGAATATCCTTTGTTGAAGAAGTATCAATGCACATGGTTGAGTCAATCATACAAGGCATCTATGTGCAGCCACCAATCAGCAGCTACTTAGCATATCTAGATGTGATTTTCAGCAAAGGATTTTAAAAGAATGAAGTAAATTAGATAATAGAAGTAAATTAGAAAGTTTTTTTAAAATTGCATGCTCTTTCTAAATCATGAAAGAAAAAAAATTGGGTTTCATGTCCCTTTAATTCACTTACAACATCTCCCTGTCCACTTATTATGCATGCTCATAGTGTCAGATTTATATATGATTTTAATATCAGTCTACTAAAGATATAGCCAGAAAAAAACCTCACAATATGCCTAAGGTTGCCTAAAGCAAGTGTAACAGAACTCATACATCTATCTTGAATCCTACAAATCAGAGTCCTGTACATTACAATAGAAAAAAAGGAGCTGTAAACAATGTAAAAATCCCATTTTGTTATCTGTACTACTATAAGTAACTTAAAGGGACATTGCACTCAAAAACATTCTGTCATCCATTTGAAAGATGAGTTTTAAAACATGCTGGTATTTTATACCGTCTGAACTGACATACTAGTTTCAGTTTCTTACTCCCCACCAATGCATTTTTCTTATGGGTACTTGTGAAGAAAGGAGGGGTGGGAATATGTAAGGAACAGGAAGTTTCAGACACAAAAGCAAACAGGTTATAGCACAGGAAAACAAAACATCCATCAGGTAGGAGCCAGCTAGCATCATAGAATGTTAGAAGCTGGAAGTCATTCCAATACATTGGTGAATAAAAACAAAAATTAAGTAGACTAAGCTGCTTTGTTTTTCAAAAATAGGCTGAGGGTGTTATAGAGGCCCTAGTGTCCAAGACATTTTTTTATCTCAGTGGCTGTGTCGTGCACTGGGAACAGCTAGGCCACAGAGGACTCTGATTGGCTGTAGCACCTGTTTAGTTTAGTTTAAAAAAAAAAATATGACATAGAAAGAGACTGGCTAGAGGCCAAGTTAATAAAGTAAGTTTAATGAAAAATGAATATTTAAATGCTCCCCTTACTACAATCCTCCTAGGGTTTTGGAAGTAATGCATGAAAGTTAATAAGTCCAATGTCCCTTCAATTACAGAGAATTTTAAAGGTAATTTAAAAAATGTAAAAGTGTATTTAAATTAGCTTTGGAATTAAAGGGACGTAAAAATGAATTCCATTTTGAATGTTTAATTTTGTGTAGCCAGAAAAAAAAACAAAAAAAAAAGTAGAAAATGTTGCAATATACTATCATTATTTATTTTGCCCCCTTTTCATATAATTTAAAAGGGCCATAAAAGGCAAAATTAAACTTTCATGGGTTAGGTTGAAAATGCTATTTTAATATATTTAAATTTACCTCTGTTATCAAAATTTACTTAGTTCTCTTGGTATTCTTTGTTGAAAACCATACCTAGGTAGGCTCAGGAATAGCAATGCGCTACTAGGAGGTAGCTGGTGATTGATGGCTGCACACATTAGCCTCTTGCTATTGGCTCACCAGATGTGTTCAGAGAACTCTTAGTAGTGCATTGCTGGTCAAGATCTGACTTTAACTATGTGTTTACCCTCTTTGCAAACAGTAGTGCAATATTAAAAATGCTCTAACATATTACTTTCTTTTTGTACTTGCATGTCAGTGCTCAGTAGTGAAGGGGTTAAAGGCTAACTAGTTTATGTACTCGGTTGCATGTTGTGTCCATTTTAAGTGCATTTTGACATGTGAATGTCTGTACTATGGGAGCGACTGACAGAAACTCATCAGGCTAGAAATTAACACTAAATACAAAAAATAATCTCATAATGAACTACCAGAATATAAACTGTCTGGGTGCCTCTTTGTTTTATTTGTATCAATCACCTGTTAATGTTTAGATTTTCTTATTATTCCATATTAAAAAAGTTATTAAACATTTTTTTCTTAAAACCTGTGATATATGTTTCACTCACTCATTTTCCCTAGTTTAAGTGATCTAAGCTTTTATTTTTAAGAGGTTGAAAAGCACCTAACAAAGTGTACACAATTATGTAAAAAGTTTCAGATCTCTAGAAATGTACAGTCAGTCTAAGCTGATGTGTAATGGGTGGAGGCCAAACAAACACTGCTGCCTCAAGCAAACTATGTCAACTTGAAATAACACAATATTCATTTGTGGTTTGCAAACCAGATGCAGAGAAGTTAAAACAACTAATGAGACAGGACTATAACAAATAAGTCAATTTAGACAGCACAAATATTAAACATCTGCACTGAAGAAAAGCAAAAAAAAAAAAACCTTTCTATGTTGCTATAATGGTTAAACTTTTCTGTGTTTTTGGTAGCCTAACTATTCTTTTCTGTGTTGGTAACCAAGGGGATAATCTCTGATGTGTGTTACTGGCAGCAAAGGGTTTTATCACTGTTCTGTGTGCTACTGTTTGTAATTAAGGTGCAACAAAGCAGTTAATAACTGATTTGTGTTGTTAGAAGCAAAGGGATCAATCAGTGATGTCTGTTATTGTCAGCAAGGAGAGTAATAATTGTTCTGTTAGATTCTGGTATTAAATTGTCTGTAATTTACAGGCAGGAATGGGTTAACCACTGTTTTGTGGGTTACATTCAGTGAGTGGATCATTATGTTGTGAGTTACAGGGAAGAATAAATAAATCATCTCTCTCTGACCTGTTAGGCTGCCCTGAATACTCACAAATGAGAAACATTTGTCTAGCAAAATAAGATTTAATCTTTCAGTTGTGAGAAATACAGTACATACTGCAGTGCAGAAGGGGGATTTTGCAAAGGAGTCAGTGTATTTACCTATGGAATGAGGTCCGTGATCTTTTTGTAACCTAGCAACACTTCATACAGGATGGTCACTTCAGGTGTAAAATATATATTGCAGGTTAAACAAGGCTGTGTGATACACACATTATAATCAATAACATTTATCATCAACTCACAACAGAGTTAAAAACATCTTGTGCTGTCCCTCATGCACAAAGGTTGGACATCCCTGCTTTAGCTCATCTCACAAGGGCAATGAAGGACAAGGCATTAAGAACAGAAGTAGGATTATTTTAGTAGCTTCATCAATATACATTACTTTTTGCACACTCTCTGTTTACATAAAAACTAAAATTTCCAACAGCAGAATACTACTAGCATGGTTTAGCAAGGTATATTACATAATGGAAATGTTAAGGTAGTTCCTGAATTCTGCACACACTCATTCATCACACAGCATCTAAATAAATTACCTAGCAGTTTTGGCAACCTCTCTGGATTCGGCAGAACACACAGGGCAAAAATCAAGACAGATAAGGCTATTAGATTTATACAAACACACCTTTTTTTACCACCCCAAGAAGACTAATGCATCTGTTGAATAACAAAACATTTGCTGTACAGAAATTGCTTCCTTTCTGTTCTCTTATAACAATTTAAGATTATAAAAATCAAAAAAGAAAAAAGATACTGTGTTTTAGTTAATTCCAGGGCAAAATGGAAAATCTACTGTAAGTAGACACTGTCAAACATGCAACCTTATTTTCTATAGACATAATGATGATTGTCTTCTTGATTGTCATATTATATTGATAAAATATTAAAATAGGTGAACTATTCTACATTTCCTATTTAAATCCAGCAACAACCTTTATTTTATAGCCAAGGGCATTCCTCTTGTATTTTACACAAGCTTGGACAGTTTTCTCGTCAAGTATCTCATTACATACTAGGACCAGAAGGAATAAAAATCCAGCCCCCAAAGAATATGCACTGGCTTTTTCAAAAAGCCATACGGCCAAGTGCATTTAAAAAAACACACACACAATATCACAAACCTAGAGCAGAAGGGTTTTTTTATTATTTATTTTTTTTAAATGTAGCAAATCACTCATACTGTTTTTCATTCTATTAACAAACAAGCATCAGTGTGCTCTTCCAATTGGACATGATATTAAATTGAAATTCTTTTGGTATTAAAACAAGATGAATACATTTAAAAGTACAAAACTTCACCAATGGGTTAATAGATTTATAACCCAAGTATTAACAATGTATCTTTACAAGTCACTCAAAAAAAATATTGATAGTGTGTTAGTTTAGATAGTGTTTTTTATTTACAATATCTGTATTTGTGTTGAAGCACCTATATATAAACGAAGAAATATATGAAATTGTCAGTGGGTTCCTGCTACAAATATTTGAACTGCAATGGAACAAATGAATGAATTTCCAAATGAAAATGAGTGACTGCCTCGACATTCATTTTAACATTTATATAACTGTGTGAAAAACAGTATGACATTTTTCTATAGTAGTACACATAACTCTGTATAGAACAATTAATCATTATCAACAGTATGGTGTCAGCTGATAATTAATCACTATTGTGAATGTATTTCTCCTGTCGGAATGGGGATTTCCCCTATCAAACTGGGGGTCCCATATGATGTTCATCAATCCCTTAGCTAAGCCTCTAATGTTCACATTTTGAAGGGGTTTCCCTGTTCTGATTACCTCATTCATCCTCCTCTCCCGGAGCCCCGGTCATATCTCCCCTCCAGCTCCTTCCTGACAAGCCGCAGCCAGCAATAGACCAACACCACCTGCCATAGGCCGGCGACGCTCTACAAGCAAGCGCCGCCCTGATTGGTAGGCTGTCAGATCAACACGTCACCAAGGAAGCAAGGTTGAGCTGTTTGCGTTGCAAGCCTCGTTATCGGACATATCCGGGGATTGATCTGTAAAAGGATAATGCTATTTTACATATTGGGGCAGGCTTTAAAATTTCGTTTCAATAAACTTTATTCATATATTGTGAACATTGCAATTTTTCAGCAAGGTTACCCTGACTTCATTCACAGTAATTTTCCGCTTCCGGTAGAGGTACCCCCTGAAGGAGGTTAAAGACTGTAGGTGAGATGGAAATGTTACTAAATTGACGGGATCTGTTATGTAAGGATGCATACCAAGATTTTCTCCGCATAGCTCTTGTAAATAATAGGCATGCAGAGAGGAAAAACGTAAATGCATAATATTACGTGTGACCATACTGTATTCTTTTAGTCAGGGTATATATACTATGTAGCAACCTCCCTAAGTGACACAAAACCCAACATTTGTCTTAGACAATTCAAATAGAGCATACATTTGTTTACAACTTTCAAATGTACTGCTATTATCATATTTGCTTAATTTGTTTGCTATCCTTTGGAAGGAGCAGAAATTCACTACAGGGAGCTAGCTGAACACATTAGGTGAGCCAATGACGAGGCATACATGTGCAACCACCAATCAGCAGTGATAATGTCACATGAAGACAATATATGCAATTCTAAGCATATATGCCTATCTGAAACCTGATGCTGGTATGGTGATTATAAGAGTAAGGGCTGTTAGCTACAAATTGCATCCCACATGGTTAAGTGGAGATGCACTCATGGCAAAGCTGGACCTCACTGGTCCCTTGGCGACAAAAGGGGACCATTTATTAGGTCTGAGGTGCCAATTTTTAGTTATCACAGTGACCTTACCCATGGTGTCAATCCCTGTGTTCTATCAGAAGAGCGAACATATCAGAATAGTAAACAGAAGTAACGTTTTGTCAGCTGTCGAATAAGAAATACATACCGCGCATGCGCTCCTCAGCGTAATGGCATTCTGAAGCCATTACGTCACAACCCATCAGATTCTTGGACGGTGGCGGTATTTTAAAAATGTAATAAACATAATATACTTAAAATAAAGTTATTTCCTATCCAGCATATTGCTTACCATGCTGCTGGCTTCCTGTTGCTAAATATATAAAGAAATCAAATAAAATGTACTTTAACCTACATACAGAGGGTCTCCTGTGTCCTTAGTACTTCGTATCTAAGCATGGTATTCATCAAAGGGGAAAATTTATTGAAACTATATATTAGCCATACCATATAGTTTAATTATGTGTGTGTGTGTATGTATATATGTCAGCCGCTCTGGAATCAATCCGGGATGTAACCCAACTGCTAGCGTGAATTGAAAGCACACGCTAGCACACTGAGAAATATCCAGGACGTGACCCACTCAGGAAGCAGATTAGAAGATAACAAAAATGAATATTGTTCCAGAATGCAGGAAAGCCACAAAGGATAAAACGTCCCTTTAAGTAGTACAAAGAACAAAAAGGAAATGCTCTTACTTTGAAGCTTCTGAAAAAGGTCCTCTTTAGCAGGCTTGTAAAACAAAGGAAAAGTTCTCTTTTGCAGCTTGTAAAAGTATAATGTCCCTTTAAGCAGGTTTATAACAAACAGAAAGGCAAAGTTCTCTTTTGCAGCTTGTAAAAGTAAATGTCCCTTTTAAGCAGGTGTATAACAAACAGAAAGGCAAAGTTCTCTTTTGCAGCTTGTAAAAGTATAATGTCCCTTTAAGCAGGTTTATAACAAACAGAAAGGCAAAGTTCTCTTTTGCAGCTTGTAAAAGTAAATGTCCCTTTTAAGCAGGTGTATAACAAACAGAAAGGCAAAGTTCTCTTTTGCAGCTTGTAAAAGTAAATGTCCCTTTTAAGCAGGTGTATAACAAACAGAAAGGCAAAGTTCTCTTTTGCAGCTTGTAAAAGTAAAATGTCCCTTTAAGCAGGTCTTGTTTAACAAAGAATAGGTTTAAAGGTAAAGGCCAAAGCAAGGTCAGGCAGGCAGAAGTCGGCATCCAAATATCAGCAAAAGGTATAGGCAAAAGACAGGGTCAGGCAAGCAGAAGTCGGCATCCAAGTGTCAGCAAAAGGGTAATAGCTACAGGCAAGGTCAGGCAGGCAGAAGTCAATGTCCAAATATCAGCAAGTAGGGATTAGGCAAGAGGCTTGGTCAGGCAGGCAGAAGTCGGTACACAGAAGAATAAAACTGATATGGTACTCACAATCCAGGGAAACAAACAAACGGGCCCAGATTCAGATCTCCCGCCGAGATTTAAAGGGCAGGAGCGTAACCGTCATCAGAGGGGTGTGAGAGAAAGCGTCATGTTGCTAAGCAACATGACGTCAGAGACACAGAGGAGTTCCGGGAGCCGCGGCGACACGGCGATGAACGGAAGCGCTCATGACAGCACCCCCTCCTCAAGGGCCCCTCCGGGGGACAGGACCAGGTCTATCAGGATGAGTCTTGTGGAAGGTCTTGACCAATATTGGAGCATTTACTTGATGAGCAGGTTCCCAAGAACGTTCCGTGACTGGATAACCCTTCCAATGAATGAGATAATACAATTTCTTGCCCCGCAATTTGGAATCTAGAATATGGCTGATCTCAAACTCAGGATGTCCATGCACCAATAACGGTGGAGGTTTAGAAAAAGGCTTAGAATACCTGTTAATCATCACAGGTTTTAAAAGAGAAACATGGAATACCGGATGGACTCTGAGAGACTTGGGTAAAGCTACCCGATAAGCAGTGGAACATACCTGACCCAGTATTCGGAAAGGACCCACATATCGTGGTCCCAATTTGTTAGAAGGTTGTTTCAGGCGAAGAAATCGAGAGGAAATCCAAACTTTATCACCAGGGCGATATTTGGGAGCCTTTTTCCGTCGAAGATCCGAAAAGAACTTGTAACGTCTAGAAGTTACAGAAAGAATACGATGTATCTTCTGCCAATGTCGAGTTAATCTTCGGGCTGTAAGATCAGAAGCAGGATTCACTGTGGAGGAAGTATGCAAAGGGAACGTCCTAGGCTGATATCCGTAAGCTGCATGAAAAGGAGAAGTCTGAAGGGAGGAATTGTACCGGGCATTATGGGCCAATTCAGCCAAAGGAAGGTAAGAAGTCCAGTTAGAATGATAATGATCCACATAATGTCTAAGATATGTTTCAAGACACTGGTTTACTCTTTCAGTCTGACCATTCGATTGTGGGTGGTGAGAAGTAGAGAGAGATATAGTAGTACCAAAATGTTTACAAAGTGACCTCCAAAATCGAGAAACGAATTGTACCCCTCTATCTGAAACAATATCAAGAGGAAATCCATGGATTCTTACAATATGTAGAATAAAAAGTTCAGAGAGTCTTTTGGCAGATGGTAATCCTGGCAAGGGTACAAAATGAGCCGTCTTAGTGAACCTGTCGACCACCACCCAGATAGTATTGTTCCCAGTGGACAAGGGAAGATCGGTAATAAAGTCCATGGATACATGAGTCCAAGGCTGGTGAGGTATAGGCAATGGTTGGAGTAATCCTGAAGGAAGTTGGCGTGGAGTTTTGTTCATGGCACATTGTGTGCATACTGAGACGTAATCCTTCACATCTTGAGAGAGTGTAGGCCACCAGACATGTTGTTTGAGGTTTCGAGTGGTAATACTGATGCCAGGATGTCCAGAAAGGGGACTATCATGAGCCCAAAATAAAATCTTGGAACGAAGGCGTTCAGGAACAAAGAGTAAACCATTGGGAGGTTTACAGGACAAAGGAAGACGCTCTTGAGCGGACTGTAATTCTTGTAACCAAGAAGTTGTTAACTGGGCAATGACTTCATGAGGTTGGAGAATGGTACCAGACTCAGGAACTGGGGTATCTTGAAATTGTCTGGAAAGTGCGTCTGCTTTAATATTTTTTGAACCAGGTATGTAAGACAAATTATAGTGAAACCGAGAGAAGAATAAGGACCAGCGTGCTTGCCTGGAATTTAGTCGTTTGGCTGTTTGGAGATACAGAAGGTTCTTATGATCAGTAAGTATAGTAAATGGCAAAGAAGTACCTTCCAGCCAATGTCTCCATTCATCCAATGCCATCTTGATGGCAAGTAACTCTTTATTCCCTACGTCATAGTTAAATTCGGAAGGAGTGAATTTTTTAGAGAAAAAAGCAACAGGATGAATCCTTCCAGTCTCTGGTATTCGTTGAGACAGAACCGCTCCAGCAGCAACAGAGGAAGCATCCACCTCCAGAATAAATTGAAACTCAGGATTTGGATGACGAAGGATAGGAGCTGAGGAAAAAGCTTCTTTGAGAGATTCAAAAGCTTCTATAGCCTCAGACGGCCATACTTTACAGTTTTGTCCTTTTCTTGTGAGAGAAGTAAGAGGAGAAGTAATAGTAGCAAAATTCTTGATGAACTTTCTGTAATAATTGGCGAAGCCTAGGAAACGTTGTAAAGCCTTCAAAGAATCAGGTCTAGGCCAATCCAAAATGGCAGAAAGTTTAGTAGGGTCCATTTCGAATCCAGATGCCGATATTACATAACCCAGAAAGGGTATGATTTTTTGATGGAAAGAACATTTCTCCAGTTTAGCAAACAGATGGAATTCTCTTAGACGTTGAAGTACTTTCTTGACGTGGTGCACATGATCTTGGTGGTTCTGAGAAAAAATTAAGATGTCGTCCAGGTATATGATAACAAAAATATTCAAAAAATCACGAAAGATCTCATTTACAAAATGCTGGAAAACCGCCGGAGCATTGCATAGCCCAAAGGGCATGACCAAATATTCATAATGCCCAAATCGAGTGTTAAAGGCAGTCTTCCACTCATCTCCTTTGCGTATACGGATCAAGTTGTATGCACCACGTAGGTCGAGTTTGGTGAAAATGGTGGCTCCCTGAAGATAAGTAAAAAGTTCAGGAATAAGGGGCAGAGGATAACTGTTCTTGATGGTAATCTGATTCAATCCACGATAATCAATACAGGGTCTTAATCCGCCATCCTTTTTTCCCACAAAAAAGAAACCAGCCCCTACAGGGGAAGAGGAGGGTCGAATAAATCCTCTAGCCAGATTGTCTTTTATATATTCTTCCAGAGCCATGTTTTCTGGTTTAGAAAGTGGATATGTTTTGCCTCGAGGATAGGCAGCCCCAGGAAGGAGGTCAATGGGACAATCAAAAGGGCGATGAGGAGGAAGACGTTCCGCTTCTTTTTTGGAGAAGACATCCACAAAGTCATGGTAATGCATAGGTAAGGATTCCGGAGTTTCAACTGTGAGAGCAATAGTGAGTGGTAACTTAGTAATCTCTTGAAGACATTTAGTCTGGCATGTAGATCCCCAGGAAGTGAGTTCACCGAAAGTCCAAGAAAAAATGGGATTGTGAATCTGGAGCCAGGGTAATCCCAAGATAATGGGAAATTGCGGAGTGGGAATGACATCGAAACAAATTGTCTCAGAATGAAGTATTCCTACGGTGAGGATTAAGGGTTGAGTAGAAAACTGAATGTATCCAGAACCCAAAGGATCTCCACTGACCGTAGAGACTGAAATGGAATACTCCTTCTTTAGTAAGGGTATAGAATGAGTAGAAACAAATGTAGAGTCAATGAACACACCTCCAGCACCAGAATCAATTAGGGCTTGGGTATAGATCTTCTTTTGTCCAATTAGAAGAGTTACTGGAACAAAGAGTTTCTTGTATAGGGAATGACCACTATTTTGGCTTAACTCAGTTCCCTGGACTAGAGTTAAGCCCTGGCTTTTACTGGCCTAGTAGGACAATCCCTTAATAAATGTCCTTTAAGGCCACAGTACAGACATAAGCCAAGAGTCCGTCTTCTTAAGCGTTCAGTCTCAGTTAATTTTATACTTCCTACTTCCATGGGTTCAGCCTGATCAGTAGTAGGAGAGGCTGGAGTGACTGGACTAGAAAAACGAGGAGCTAAACGAAAAGGAGTTCGAGTGGCAGTCCTCTGTGTTCTATCCTTTTCTTGTTGGCGTTCACGAAACCTGGCGTCGAGACAGATACAGAGATTTATTAAGGCTTCTAAGGACTCTGGAAGTTCACGATACACCAATTCATCCTTGAGACGCTCAGAAAGTCCTTTACGGAAAGCGGCTCTGAGTGCTCCCTGATTCCAAGTGGTTTCAGAGGCAAGGGTGCGGAACTCAATTGCATATTGAGAGACTGGTTGATTTCCTTGACGTAAATCCAGGAGAGTTGCTTCAGCAGCGGATGACCTTCCAGGTTTATCGAATACGTTTGAGAATGTAGATAGAAATGTATCAACATCCAACAGTATAGGATCATTCTTTTCTAGCAAAGGTGACACCCAAGCCAAGGCTTTTCCTTTCATTAAGGAAATAAGAAACGTGATTCTAGAAGAGGCAGTAGCAAAGAGAGTAGGGCTATTTCGGAAATGAAGACGGCATTGATTCAAAAAGCCTCTACATTCTTCAGGATTCCCATCATATTTATCCGGAAGAGGAATCCTGGGACTTAGTTGTACCTGAGACTGATTGTTAGGAATCGGAGGAGGTAATGCCTCAATCGGATTTGGATTGGGATTAGGATTGGGAGGTGCGGTAGCAACCAAATTTTGTAATAGAGCAGTAATTTGATCAAGTTTAGTGTCCAGAGACTGCAAGTGAGTGGCATGAGAACCCAAGAGCTGTCCCTGGTGAGCCACGGCCATAGATAATTCAGTGGGGTCCATTTTTATGGCCCGTTTGTAATGTCAGCCGCTCTGGAATCAATCCGGGATGTAACCCAACTGCTAGCGTGAATTGAAAGCACACGCTAGCACACTGAGAAATATCCAGGACGTGACCCACTCAGGAAGCAGATTAGAAGATAACAAAAATGAATATTGTTCCAGAATGCAGGAAAGCCACAAAGGATAAAACGTCCCTTTAAGTAGTACAAAGAACAAAAAGGAAATGCTCTTACTTTGAAGCTTCTGAAAAAGGTCCTCTTTAGCAGGCTTGTAAAACAAAGGAAAAGTTCTCTTTTGCAGCTTGTAAAAGTATAATGTCCCTTTAAGCAGGTTTATAACAAACAGAAAGGCAAAGTTCTCTTTTGCAGCTTGTAAAAGTAAATGTCCCTTTTAAGCAGGTGTATAACAAACAGAAAGGCAAAGTTCTCTTTTGCAGCTTGTAAAAGTATAATGTCCCTTTAAGCAGGTTTATAACAAACAGAAAGGCAAAGTTCTCTTTTGCAGCTTGTAAAAGTAAATGTCCCTTTTAAGCAGGTGTATAACAAACAGAAAGGCAAAGTTCTCTTTTGCAGCTTGTAAAAGTAAATGTCCCTTTTAAGCAGGTGTATAACAAACAGAAAGGCAAAGTTCTCTTTTGCAGCTTGTAAAAGTAAAATGTCCCTTTAAGCAGGTCTTGTTTAACAAAGAATAGGTTTAAAGGTAAAGGCCAAAGCAAGGTCAGGCAGGCAGAAGTCGGCATCCAAATATCAGCAAAAGGTATAGGCAAAAGACAGGGTCAGGCAAGCAGAAGTCGGCATCCAAGTGTCAGCAAAAGGGTAATAGCTACAGGCAAGGTCAGGCAGGCAGAAGTCAATGTCCAAATATCAGCAAGTAGGGATTAGGCAAGAGGCTTGGTCAGGCAGGCAGAAGTCGGTACACAGAAGAATAAAACTGATATGGTACTCACAATCCAGGGAAACAAACAAACGGGCCCAGATTCAGATCTCCCGCCGAGATTTAAAGGGCAGGAGCGTAACCGTCATCAGAGGGGTGTGAGAGAAAGCGTCATGTTGCTAAGCAACATGACGTCAGAGACACAGAGGAGTTCCGGGAGCCGCGGCGACACGGCGATGAACGGAAGCGCTCATGACAATATATATATATATATATATATATATATATATATATACTTAGAAGCTTCCAGTTTAGCGCTGTTGATGAGGTTAGGCTGAGACACCCAGTGAATGGGACTGGGGAAACAATACGAGCAAACACTTCCCCCTTACTTGCATATGAAGACAGATAAAATAAACAGAAGCCAGCAGGAGTTTGTAAACACATGTATACATCTGACTCTGTGGGGCTCAGTTAGGAGTCTGAAAATCTTCACAATGTTTTTGAAACAATAAGCAAAACTATACATTGTTACAAAAACGCTCCCAGATTGGCTATATAAATAGATCATCTACATTGTCTACAAAACATTTTATGCAAACAAAAATCTAGTGTACAATGTCCCTTTAACTTCACTTTCCACTGTGAGATTCTGTATCTCAGAGAGCTTCATTACTTTCTATGTGAGGCATCTCACTGGGATTTCCAGGTTCCGCCCTTTTCCTTAGAGAATTCAGTTAGTTCAGCCCCTGTGAGGTCTGCACTATAATTTTTCTCCAAGCTGGAGAATCGTTGATCATCAAGCCCAAAGAAAGTAATGAAGCTCTATGGGATGCAGAATCTCATAGGGGAGTTTAGAGTTAATAAGTGTCACTGATATATATTTTCATTTTGCAGCATACAGGTATACAAATTAAGCTGAGATGTGTTCACTACAATTTAACTTGCATTTGCCTCTTGTTTAGTATACATTACTTTTCTGTCAATTAAATAGGTGTATTGTGAATTTGGGCAAACTTCACCTACATACAGATGGCAAGATAAATTAGTGAGACCTAAAAGTGTAAAATGCTCAGAGCATATGATGAGAGATTCAGTCAGACCATGGGAACTCCCCTGTCTCTCCCACTTTCTGAAACTGTCAGCTTTATTTTACATAGAACAAATACAAAGTGCAACGTAATTTGAAAAAGATGCACAGAAATATACAAAGTATGATCCTAATTTGTTAAAGTAACACAGAAACTGTCAAAGCATTTTAAGAATCTGTAAAATCACAATGCTTAATGCAATATGCATTAAAATAAAAAATAGAAAATGCAAAGCTTAATGGGATACTGAAACCATTTTTCTTCTTTCATGATTTAGATAGAGCATGCAATTTTAAGCAACTTTCTAATTCACTCCCATTATCAATTTTTCTTTGTTCTCTTGGTACCTTTATTTAAAAAAAAAAACAGGAATGTAAGCTTACAATCCGGGCCAACTATGGTTAAAGGGATAGGAAAGTCAAAATTAAACTTGCATGATTCAGATATAGCATGTACTTTTAACAGGCAAAAAAAAACGAAATAACCAAAAATGCAGTTTTTGGCCGAAACTTTCTGCGGCCAAAATTTCGGTGCATCCCGAATTAATTCACTTTTTATTTCTGTGACTAACTGGTATCTAAGCATCTTCTGACCGCCCCTAATCACATGACTTTTAGTTATTATCTATTGACTTGCATTTTAGCCAATTAGTGCAGTGTCTGCCACTAGCCACGGTCCTGATTACAATGTTATCTATATGGCTGACATGAACTAGCTCTCCCCTGCTGTGAAAAGCTAATAAAAAAGAGGCGCCCTTCAAGGGCTTAAAAATTATCATATGAGACTTCCTAGGTTTGCTTTCAACTAGAATACCAAGAGAACAAAGCAAAATTGTTGATAAAAGTAAATTGGAAAGTTGTTTAAAATTACATGCCCTATTTGAAAAATGAAAGTTTTTTTTGGACTTGACTGTCCCTTTAAGAAAACTCTCGTGTCATGCAGTGCTATATTGCACTAGGCTTCTCTCTCCTTCACATCCAGAAATGCAGGCAACACCCCTCAGAGATTATTGCAAAATTTGCCTTTTTAGAATCTTATAAGGAAGGATCATTTTAGATCATCTCACCTGAGCACAGAACTTTAGATCATTGGGCCCTTAACCTTCTTGTTACATAGCTTTTCTATAACTTAAAAGGATAGTAAACACCAACATGTTATTGTTTAAAAAGATAGATAATTCCTTTATTTACCATTCCCAAGTTACATAAGGTTTACATAACCAACACTGATAACCTAAAACATTACATTGTTAATTTTGTAATAGCATCACGAGTGATATCATTTACATCACTAGTGACATCATCTGACTAAAAGGGAAAAAAACTGTACTAAAAAATAAAATTTATGAATAGGTGCATACATTTATGTGAATAGATTTATAGACATGCTTATATATACTGTGATAGGTGATGCCTCTAGTGATTAGGGTTACCACCAGGTGTCCAGTATTTAACTGGACAGTTAGATATCTTAAAGGGACATGAAACCTGAAATATTTATTTTGTGATTCAGATAGATCATACAATTTTAAACAACTTTCCAATTTACTTCTATTCTCAATTTGCTTTGTTTTCTTGGTATTATTTGTTGAAAAGCATACCTAGGTAGCCTCAGGGGCTGAAATTTAGCTGCTAATTTGTGGCTGCACATATATGCCTCATTTCATTGGCTTACCAATGTGTTCAGCTAGTTCCCAGTAGTGCATTGCTGTTCCTTCAACAAAGGATACCAAGAGAATGAACCAAAATTGATAATAGAAGTAAATTGGAAAATTAATGTAAATCATAAAAGAAAGTTTTTGGGTTTCATGTCCCTTTAAGTGTCTGTTCTGTAAAATATTTGTTAGTGCTAAGGGGTAACAGACGAATGTATGAGTTTAGATTTCCACTGGCGCTTATAGATTAAGCTAGGATTTATACTACCATCAATTGTGTGACTTATCTAAGTGACTCTGATTATTATCAAATGAATCTTATCAATTCAACAAAAGTAAAAAGACAATTGTGTCTGTGGGTTTCAAACAACGAATTTGAGGATAAATGTCCTAGTGTGGACTGATATATGATATTATCTAAGTATAATAAAAAGAATAAATAAAGAATAATAATACTGTATTCTGTGATTTTAGATAGATTGGAAAGTGTACGTGATGCCTGTCTTTTCTTTTCTTTGAATAGAATAATGTGAGGTTAAAAAATGTAAGTAGCGCTTGTGACGATAAATATTATAGTGAAAAATATTGGATAGAACTTTGTCCGTAAATAAAGAAGATTGTGTATGTATATAAAATGGTTTAATGAACTATATTGACTATCGACAATTCAATATATAACAATAAGATTCATAAAAGTTGTGGCAATTCAACAAATAAAACAAGGGACGTCTCCCTATAAGTACTTCGGTAAGTCAAATGACCTAACAATGGATGGTCTTTAAATATATCTTGAAAACAAAATGTCACCTTGTGTAAGGAGAGGTTATTAGCAAGCTGTAAGGTACCTTACAAATGTCTGTTTGGAATCGTGTATGAGTCGATGTTATGCTTCTATGAGCGTCCTTCTCCGTTCCGCTCCTTCGCGGTTTAATATGACAAGCCTCCGTTTCTGATTGGTGGTTAGAGGTCACACCTCTCTTAGGATAGGCTGTGGAGGTGCACGCTGGATCTTTAGCGTGTTTAGATGTAGGTGATCTTTTTCAAGCTGTTTGAATTTACAGCTGTTAAAACTTTTTCTTTTGCACTTATGTGAGCGGTATTGTAGATCCGCTGTCAGAAAGATAAAAAGTGCTCCAATTTCTCGCTGATCAGATCCTTGGTCCTCCTTGTGGTTTTGGCTCCTAAATCATGGAAATTAGAGAGTCCACTTGAGGGGCTGAATCGCAGCTTGCAGGAGTTTCTTTAAAAGTTGTAATAGAAAGGTCTGGAGTAAAATCTATGCGTTTCACCCTCTGGGGGCTTTATCAAGATACTCCAGACAGGTTGGGTGCATCCTTATAAAGGTGTTTCTTGTGATCTTATTGGTTCAGTAATCAAGGTAGATTTCATGGAGGCACACCTTCTTTAATTTAAGGTGGAATTTCAGGTTAACACTTTTATGTATATAAAGGTGGTATAAAAGTTCTCTTTATGATTGTCACTCAACATTTGGCAAAAATAAAACATTCGTTTATAAAATCTACTCCACATTATTTATTTCAGAAATGTGTATTAGCTTACCATTAACTCGTAAAATATTTGTATAATGAAGAATATAAATATTGTGAAATTCGTATTTTGGACTTTATATCTAAAAATAGTTCAATAAGAAAGTACCTTATACAGTGTATAGCATAGTTCTAAAGGGATCTCTGAGGTTCTGCTTACATTGCTTCTTTTTCAAATAAAGAAACCTAGAGAACGAAGAAAATTGATAATAGGAGTAAATTAGAAAACTGCTTAAAATTGCATGCTCTTGCATCTGAATCATGAAAGAAAAAATTGTGTTCAGTTTCCATTTAAATGTAATAAAACTTAAAGGACATAATTTGAAGTCTAAAGTATTATAAAATACAAAGCGCAAAGCTTAAATTAAAGGGACAGTCAATACCAGAATTTTGTTGTTTAAAAAGATAGATAATTCCCCAGTTTTGCATAACCAACACAGTTATATTAATACTAGTGATGGACCGAATCCGAAAATCCGGAATGCACTTGGCCGAAAACCGAAACTCATACAGAAAATGTATTTTTTTCAAATTATTTTCAATTTTTTTTTTTTAGATTTTTTTTTTTGCATAATTAGAGCCAATTAAAAAGCCCACACTTTTATTGAAAGTAACACGCTAAAATTTGGACTAAAATATCTTAAAACAATAATATGCTACACAATAATTTTACCAATAAAAAAAAACCAGGCAAAAAATTCAATTTTCGGCCAAAATGTTTCTGCGACCAAAATTTTGGTGTATCCCTACTTAGAACAATTTATAAATATTAATATACTGTAGTATTCTTTATTTAGTTTTATGTAACAGAATCAGATTTAACAGGTTTTTTTTACCAATTATCCAAATACTGTAAAGTATAGTCCTAGAAAACTCATTATATGCAGAACACTAAGTCAAGTAATACACAGCAGCTCTAGGCTAGCATCAAATTTGAAACATGCTACACAATAATTTTACCAAAAATAACAGGCAAAAAAACGAAATTGCCAAAAATACAGTTTCTTTCTGCGGCCAAAATTTTGGCGCATCCCAAATTAATTCACTTTTTATTTCTGTGACTAACTGGTATCTAAGCATCTTCTGACCACCCCTAATCACATGACTTTTAGTTATCACCTTTATGTATATAAAGGTGGTATAAAAGTTCTCTTTATGATTGTCACTCAACATTTGGCAAAAATAAAACATTCATTTATAAAATCTACTCCACATTATATATTTCAGAAACGTGTATTAGCTTACTATTAACTCATAAAATATTTGTATAATGAAGAATATAAATATTGTGAAATTCGTATTTTGGACTTTATATCTAAAAATAGTTCAATAAGAAAGTACCTTATACAGTGTATAGCATAGTTCTAAAGGGATCTCTGAGGCAATCGATTAATATTACGGATGATCTGGGGGGGTGTTGTTAACACTATCAATGGTAGCTGTCTTTATAACTACACACTCAACCTCACTATATGAAGACTTAATAGGATAGTGTTCATAAAGGACAATTAGTCCATCTTATAATGTCTGGATTTTGAATTATAATTTCATCATACTACTGCTGATATAGAGATTGTCTATTTCTGAATCTATTAGGGGGATCGGACCTCCTATAATATGACGGATATATTTGTTTAGCAAATATAGATGATATATATCGTATACTAGTGTGTCTATACCTGATAGAAATGAATATTTAAAATATAAAGACAAATTGAAAGTAAACACTCCAGAGAACACTATTATTAATGTACCACTAATCACCAATTATAATGATGACTTCAAAACCCTGAAAAAGATTAACAAACATTGGCATTTGGTACAAAATGATCCAATAATAGGCAACAAAGTATCTCCATACCCCAATATTCTATATAGAAAGGCAAAAAACCTAAAAAATATTCTATCTCCCAGTGAGTTTAAGACTGAACATCAAAACACTAAACAAATCAACCTATTAGGTAACGATATTAAAGGTTTTGGATGCAAATCCTGCCAACATAGTTGTAAAACAAAAAATTACAAGTCCACACAAACTGGAAAAATATATGTAATAGACTGCACGATTAGATGTCAAGATAAAGGGGTGATATATATGATCCAATGCACATGTAATAAACAATACATTGGAGAAACGACTAGGACCCTTAGGGAAAGAATCCGAGAACATCTATGGACAATAGAGAAAGGCAAAAAAGAAACTTACTTATACCAACACTTAAACATAACAATAATTTATCAGATTTTAAATTTTGGGGGATTAAAAAGATTACTCCAGGCCTACTATATGGCAAGAAGAAATTCTAAAAGACTGTTTGGACTTATACATAGCCATGTGGGTTGCTCAATTTATCATTGTTTTGTTATTATACCTTTGTTGTCATTCTGATTATCTCAACAATAAAAAAAAAATTAAAAAAAAAAAAAAGATTACTCCAAATTGGAGGGGAGGGAACTTAGAAGTTGAACTCCTTAGAATGGAATCAGAAACCATATATACATTACAGAACCTCCAACCACTAGGATTAAATTCAGAATTAGAGATTTCCATTTTTCTTTGAAATCCTAAATTGCCCTTGTTTTTGTTATATATGTCACCTGTCTCCGTGATACATTATATTTGTGAATTATCCTCTAGAACTACCAAGTATAGACACACTAGTATACGATATATGATATCTATATTTGCTAAACAAATATATCCGTCATATTATAGGTGGTCCGATCCCCCTAATAGATTCAGAAATAGACAATCTCTATATCAGCAGTAGTATGATGAAATTATAATTCAAAATCCAGACATTATAAGATGGACTAATTGTCCTTTATGAACACTATCCTATTAAGTCTTCATATAGTGAGGTTGAGTGTGTAGTTATAAAGACAGCTACCATTGATAGTGTTAACAACACACCCCCAGATCATCCGTAATATTAATCGATTGCCTCAGAGATCCCTTTAGAACTATGCTATACACTGTATAAGGTACTTTCTTATTGAACTATTTTTAGATATAAAGTCCAAAATACGAATTTCACAATATTTATATTCTTCATTATACAAATATTTTATGAGTTAATAGTAAGCTAATACACATTTCTGAAATATATAATGTGGAGTAGATTTTATAAACGAATGTTTTATTTTTGCCAAATGTTGAGTGACAATCATAAAGAGAACTTTTATACCACCTTTATATACATAAAAGCGTTAACCTGAAATTCCACCTTAAATTAAAGAAGGTGTGCCTCCATGAAATCTACCTTGATTACTGAACCAATAAGATCACAAGAAACACCTTTTATAAGGATGCACCCAACCTGTCTGGAGTATCTTGATAAAGCCCCCAGAGGGTGAAACGCGTAGATTTTACTCCAGACCTTTCTATTACAACTTTTAAAGAAACTCCTGCGATCCAGCCCCTCAAGTGGACTCTCTAATTTCCATGATTTAGGAGCCAAAACCACAAGGAGGACCAAGGATCTGATCAGCGAGAAATTGGAGCACTTTTTATCTTTCTGACAGCGGATCTACAATACCGCTCACATAAGTGCAAAAGAAAAAGTTTTAACAGCTGTAAGTTCAAACAGCTTGAAAAAGATCACCTACATCTAAACACGCTAAAGATCCAGCGTGCACCTCCACAGCCTATACTAAGAGAGGTGTGACCTCTAACCACCAATCAGAAACGGAGGCTTGTCATATTAAACCGCAAAGGAGCGTAACGGAGAAGGACGCTCATAGAAGCATAACATCGACTCATACACGATTCCAAACAGACATTTGTAAGGTACCTTACAGCTTGCTAATAACCTCTCCTTACACAAGGTGACATTTTGTTTTCAAGATATATTTAAATACCATCCATTGTTAGGTCATTTGACTTACCGAAGTACTTATAGGGAGACGTCCCTTGTTTTATTTGTTTTTATTTGTTGAATTGCCACAACTTTTATGAATCTTAATGTTATATATTGAATTGTCGATAGTCAATATAGTTCATTAAACCATTTTATATACATACACAATCTTCTTTATTTACGGACAAAGTTCTATCCAATATTTTTCACTATAATATTTATCGTCACAAGCGCTACTTACATTTTTTAACCTCACATTATTCTATTCAAAGAAAAGAAAAGACGCATCACGTACACTTTCCAATCTATCTAAAATCACAGAATACAGTATTATTATTCTTTATTTATTCTTTTTATTATACTTAGATAATATCATATATCAGTCCACACTAGGACATTTATCCTCAAATTCGTTGTTTGAAACCCACAGACACAATTGTCTTTTTACTTTTGTTGAATTGATAAGATTCATTTGATAATAATCAGAGTCACTTAGATAAGTCACACAATTGATGGTAGTATAAATCCTAGCTTAAAGTGACAGTCAACACCAGAATTTTTGTTGTTTAAAAAGATAGATAATCCCTTTATTACCCATTCCCCAGTTTTGCAAAACCAACACTGTTATATTAATACACTTTCTCTTGTTAAGTGTATCCAGTCCACGGATCATCCATTACTTATGGGATATTAACTCCTCCCCAACAGGAAGTGCAAGAGGATTCACCCAGCAGAGCTGCTATATAGCTCCTCCCCTAACTGCCATTACCAGTCATTCTCTTGCACCCAACGACTAGATAGGATGTGTGAGAGGACTATGGTGATTATATTTAGTTTTATACCTTCAATCAAAAGTTTGTTATTTTATAATAGCACCGGTGTGTGTTATTCCTTCTCTGGTAGAATTTGAAGAAGAATCTACCTGAGTTTTTACTATGATTTTAGCCGGCGTAGTTAAGATCATATTGCTGTTTCTCGGCCATCTGAGGAGAGGTAAACTTCAGATCAGGGGACAGCGGGCAGATTAATCTGCAAAGAGGTATGTAGCAGCTTATTATTTTCTGACAATGGAATTGATGAGAAAATTCTGCCATACCGATATAATGTAAACTCAGCCTTAAATGCAGTAGCAGCAACTGGTATCAGGCTGTCATGTATGTATATTTTACACTTCAGTATTCTGGGGAATGGCACTTCACTGGAATTATACTGTGTGCATAAGACTTTAGCCTAATTTGCAGGGACTGGCAACAGGCTCTTTAATAACACTTAATTTATGTTAAACGTTTTTTGCTGGCATGTAAAATCGTTTCATTTTCTGAGGTACTGGGTGAATAAAATGTTTTGGGCATTATTTTTTCCACTTGGCAGTTGTTTTATTTAATTTATGACAGTTTACTGATCTCTCTCACTGTTGTGTGAGGGGGAGGTCAAAAAATTCAGTCAGAAGCTCATTGTATTTCCTGCATGATCCGGTTCATCTCTACAGAACTCAGGGGTCTTCAAAACTTGTTTTGAGGGAGGTAATCATTCACAGCAGAGCTGTGAGATTGTAGTTGACTGTGATAAAAAAACGTTTATTTCTGTAACTTTTTTTCTGCTATCAGGGTTAGTTATCCTTCGCTAATGGGAACAAGCCTTTGCTAAAATTGTGTTTTTTACAAAGATTTGATGCTATAACCTTTCAGTTTATTAACTTTCAACTGTCATAACTCTTTCTGTACTTCTTATAGGCACAGTACGTTTTCATATTATAGTAAATTACTTGAAAAGTATTTCCAAGTTGCTAGTTTATTTGCTAGTGTGTTAAACATGTCTGATTCAGAGGAAGACATCTGTGCTATATGTGCTAATGCCAAAGTGGAGCCCAATAGAAATTTATGTACTAACTGTATTGATGCTACTTTAAATAAAAGTCAATCTGTACAAATTGAACACATTTCACCAAACAACGAGGGGAGAGTTATGCCGACTAACTCGCCTCACGTGTCAGTACCTGCATCTCCCGCTCGGGGGGTGCGTGATATTGTGGCGCCGAGTACATCTGGGCGGCCATTACAAATCACATTACAGGATATGGCTACTGTTATGACTGAAGTTTTGGCTAAATTACCAGAACTAAGAGGTAAGCGTGATCACTCTGGGGTGAGAACAGAGTGCGCTGATAATGTTAGGGCCATGTCAGATACTGCGTCACAACTTGCAGAACATGAGGACGGAGAGCTTCATTCTGCGGCTGACGGTTCTGATCCAAACAGATTGGATTCAGATATTTCAAATTTTAAATTTAAGCTGGAAAACCTCCGTGTATTACTAGGGGAGGTGTTAGCGGCTCTGAATGATTGTAACACAGTTGCAATACCAGAAAAAATGTGTAGGTTGGATAAATATTTTGCGGTACTGTCGAGTACTGACGTTTTTCCTATACCTAAGAGACTTACTGAAATTGTTACTAGGAGTGGGATAGACACGGTGTGCCGTTCTCACCCCCTCCGATATTTAGAAAGATGTTTCCAATAGACACCACCACACGGGACTTATGGCAAACGATCCCTAAGGTGGAGGGAGCAGTTTCTACTTTAGCTAAGCGTACCACTATCCCGGTGGAGGATAGCTGTGCCTTTTCAGATCCAATGGATAAAAAGTTAGAGGGTTACCTTAAGAAAATGTTTGTTCAACAAGGTTTTATATTGCAACCCCTTGCATGCATTGCGCCTGTCACGGCTGCAGCAGAATTTTGGTTTGAGTCTCTGGAAGGGACACTTGAATCAGCTCCATTAGATGAGATTACACACAGGCTTAAAGCTCTTAAGTTAGCTAACTCATTTATTTCAGATGCCGTAGTACATTTAACTAAGCTTACGGCTAAGAATTCCGGATTCGCCATTCAGGCACGCAGAGCACTGTGGCTAAAATCCTGGTCAGCTGACGTTACTTCTAAGTCTAAATTTCTTAATATACCTTTCAAAGGGCAGACCTTATTCGGGCCCGGATTGAAAGAAATTATCGCTGACATTACAGGAGGTAAAGGCCATGCCCTGCCTCAAGACAGAGCCAAACCTAAGGCTAGACAATCTAATTTTCGTTCCTTTCGGAATTTCAAAGCAGGAGCAGCATCAACTTCCTCTGCTCCAAAACAAGAAGGATCTGTTGCTCGCTACAGACAAGGCTGGAGACCTAACCAGTCCTGGAACAAGGGCAAGCAGGCCAGGAAACCTGCTGGTGCCCCTAAAACAGCATGAATTGAGGGCCCCCGATCCGGGAACGGATCTAGTGGGGGGCAGACTTTCTCTCTTCGCCCAGGCTTGGGCAAGAGATGTCCAGGATCCCTGGGCGCTAGAGATAATATCTCAGGGATACCTTCTGGACTTCAAATACTCTCCCCCAAGAGAGAGATTTCATCTGTCAAGGTTGTCAACAAACCAAATAAAGAAAGAGGCGTTTCTACGCTGCGTACAAGAGCTTTTATTAATGGGAGTAATCCATCCAGTTCCACGGTCGGAACAGGGACAAGGGTTTTACTCAAATCTGTTTGTGGTTCCCAAAAAAGAGGGAACTTTCAGGCCAATCCTGGATTTAAAGATCCTAAACAAATTCCTAAGAGTTCCATCGTTCAAAATGGAGACTATTCGGACAATTTTACCCATGATCCAAAAGGGTCAGTACATGACCACAGTGGATTTAAAGGATGCTTACCTTCACATACCGATTCACAAAGATCATTACCGGTATCTAAGGTTTGCCTTTCTAGACAGGCATTACCAGTTTGTAGCTCTTCCATTCGGATTGGCTACGGCTCCGAGAATCTTCACAAAGGTTCTGGGTGCTCTTCTGGCGGTACTAAGACCGCGAGGAATTGCGGTAGCTCCGTACCTAGACGACATTCTGATACAAGCTTCAAGCTTTCAAACTGCCAAGTCTCATACAGAGTTAGTACTGGCATTTCTAAGGTCGCATGGATGGAAGGTGAACGAAAAGAAGAGTTCTCTCTTTCCACTCACAAGAGTTCCCTTCTTGGGGACTCTTATAGATTCTGTAGAAATGAAGATTTACCTGACAGAAGACAGGTTAACAAAGCTTCAAAATGCATGCCGTGTCCTTCATTCCATTCAACACCCGTCAGTAGCTCAATGCATGGAGGTGATCGGCTTAATGGTAGCAGCAATGGACATAGTACCCTTTGCACGCCTACATCTCAGACCGCTGCAATTGTGCATGCTAAGTCAGTGGAATGGTGATTACTCAGACTTGTCCCCTACTCTGAATCTGGATCAAGAGACCAGAAATTCTCTTCTATGGTGGCTTTCTCGGCCACATCTGTCCAGGGGGATGCCATTCAGCAGGCCGGACTGGACAATTGTAGCAACAGACGCCAGCCTACTAGGTTGGGGCGCTGTCTGAATTCTCTGAAGGCTCAGGGACAATGGAATCAGGAGGAGAGTCTCCTACCAATAAACATTCTGGAATTGAGAGCAGTTCTCAATGCCCTTCTGGCTTGGCCCCAGTTAACAACTCATCAGGTTTCAGTCGGACAACATCACGACTGTAGCTTACATCAACCATCAGGGAGGGACAAGAAGCTCCCTAGCAATGATGGAAGTATCAAAGATAATTCGCTGGGCAGAGTCTCACTCTTGCCACCTGTCAGCAATCCACATCCCGGGAGTGGAGAACTGGGAGGCGGATTTCTTAAGTCATCAGACTTTTCATCGGGGGGAGTGGGAACTTCATCCGGAGGTCTTTGCCCAAATACTTCGACGTTGGGGCAAACCAGAGATAGATCTCATGGCGTCTCGACAGAACGCCAAGCTTCCTCGTTACGGGTCCAGATCCAGGGATCCGGGAGCGGTTCTGATAGATGCTTTGACAGCACCTTGGACCTTCGGGATGGCTTATGTGTTTCCACCCTTCCCGATGCTTCCTCGATTGATTGCCAGAATCAAACAGGAGAGAGCATCAGTGATTCTAATAGCGCCTGCATGGCCACGCAGGACTTGGTATGCAGATCTAGTGGACATGTCATCCTGTCCACCTTGGTCGCTACCTCTGAAACAGGACCTTCTGATCCAGGGTCCCTTCAAACATCAAAATCTAATTTCTCTGAAGCTGACTGCTTGGAAATTGAACGCTTGATTTTATCCCAGTTATTGATACCTTAATACAGGCTAGGAAGCCTGTTACCAGAAAGATTTACCATAAGATATGGCGCAAATACTTATATTGGTGCGAATCCAAGATTTACTCATGGAGTAAGGTTAGGATTCCGAGGATATTGTCTTTTCTACAAGAAGGTTTAGAAAAGGGTTTATCCGCTAGTTCCTTAAAGGGACAGATTTCAGCTCTGTCCATTCTTTTACACAAACGTCTGTCAGAAGTTCCGGACGTTCAAGCTTTTTGTCAGGCTTTAGCTAGGATCAAGCCTGTGTTTAAAACTGTTGCTCCACCATGGAGTTTGAACTTAGTTCTTAATGTTTTACAGGGGGTTCCGTTTGAACCCCTTCATTCCATTGATATCAAGTTGTTATCTTGGAAAGTTCTGTTTTTAATGGCGATTTCCTCGGCTCGAAGAGTCTCTGAGTTATCTGCCTTACATTGTGATTCTCCTTATCTGATTTTTCATTCAGACAAGGTAGTTCTGCGTACTAAACCTGGGTTCCTACCTAAGGTGGTCACTAACAGGAATATCAATCAAGAGATTGTGGTTCCATCTTTGTGTCCTAATCCTTCTTCGAAAAAGGAACGTCTGCTACACAATCTAGATGTAGTCCGTGCCCTGAAATTTTATCTACAGGCAACTAAGGATTTTCGACAAACGTCTTCCCTGTTTGTCGTTTATTCTGGTCAGAGGAGAGGTCAAAAAGCTTCGGCTACCTCTCTCTCTCCTTTTGGCTTCGTAGCATAATACGGTTAGCCTATGAGACTGCTGGACAGCAGCCTCCTGAAAGAATTACAGCACATTCTACTAGAGCTGTGGCTTCCACTTGGGCCTTTAAGAATGAGGCTTCTGTTGAACAGATTTGCAAGGCTGCAACTTGGTCTTCTCTTCATACTTTTTCCAAATTTTACAAATTTGACACTTTTGCTTCTTCGGAGGCTGTTTTTGGGAGAAAGGTTCTTCAGGCAGTGGTTCCTTCCGTATAAAGAGACTGCCTGTCCCTCCCGTCATCCGTGTACTTTAGCTTTGGTATTGGTATCCCATAAGTAATGGATGATCCGTGGACTGGATACACTTAACAAGAGAAAACATAATTTATGCTTACCTGATAAATTTATTTCTCTTGTAGTGTATCCAGTCCACGGCCCGCCCTGTCACTTTAAGGCAGGTAATTTTTCCATTAAACTACAGTCACTACTGCACCCTATGGTTTTCCTTTCTCTGCATGTTTTCGGTCGAATGACTGGTAATGGCAGTTAGGGGAGGAGCTATATAGCAGCTCTGCTGGGTGAATCCTCTTGCACTTCCTGTTGGGGAGGAGTTAATATCCCATAAGTAATGGATGATCCGTGGACTGGATACACTACAAGAGAAATAAATTTATCAGGTAAGCATAAATTATGTTTTTTACTTCTGTGACTAACTTGTATCTAAGCATCTTCTGACCGCCCCTAATCACATGACTTTTAGTTATTATCTATTGACTTGCATTTTAGCCAATTAGTGCAGTGTCTGCCACTAGCCAGGAGCGTGATCACAATGCTATCTATATGGCCTACATGAGCTTGCTCTCCCCTGCTGTGAAAAGTAAATAAAATAGAGGCGGCCTTCAAGGACTTAGAAATTATCATATGTGCCTTCCTAGATTTGCTTTCAACTAGAATACCAAGAGAACAAAGCAAAATTGTTGATAAAAGTAAATTAGAAAGTTGTTTAAAATTACATGCCCTATTTGAAAAATGAAAGTTTTTTTTTTGGACTTGACTGTCCCTTTAATCTATAAGCGCCAGTGGAAATCTAAACTCATACATTCGTTCTTTACTTAAACTACTGAGGAGGAGAAGTTTTCCCATCCACCAGGCATTAGGATTTTTTAGTAAGCGCCAACCCTCTTTTTAATATATCACTAAGGGGTAACAGAGACATGTCTGATATGAAGTTTTTATGGACTTATAGAGGAATGAGGCAATGCATTTTCTCACATGATTCAAATACACCATACAATTTTAAACTACTTTCCAGTTTACTTCTGTTATCAAATTTGAATGTTCTCTTGGAATTGTTTGTTGAAAGATCAGCAATGCACTACTGGGAGCTAGCTGAACCAACAATGCACTACTAGGAACTAACTGCTGATTGGTGGCTGTGAATATATCCCTTGTCATTGGCTCACTCAGTGTGTTCAGCTAGCTCCCAGTAGTGCATTGCTGCTCTTTCAACAAACAATTCCAAGAGAACATTCAAATTTGATAACAGAAGTAAACTGTAAAGTAGTTTAAAATTGTATGGTGTATTTGAATCATGTGAGAAAATGTGAGGTTTCATGTCCCTTTAACAAGTTTAATTGTTTTAATTTTTGTTTTAGTCAACTTAAATTATCTTTAAGAAACAACTGCTTGTTTTTCATCAAACAGAAAAGGCACCTGCTAGACAATAAAATCTATGTGCATGTCAAATTTCATAACTACTGAGGATACTCATCCAATTTAGTTGTAGGATTTCCAGTCAGCACAGTTGTGAAACCTACCAACATGTGCAGAACATTGGAATGTGAAATATTAATATTTTCATGTCGGATCAGCGCACTTGAGTTGGGTGTTCGTTTTTTTCACACTCTATTTGCTCCATTGACTTCTATGGGGCAATAGGTTATAAAGTTTGGCTTTTCACTCGCGTCAGGTTAGTGCGTGAGCCAAAACAGCTCAGGATCAGCAGTGTTTTGCCACTCCCACAAGGTCAGCCCCAGTGGTTAAACACAGTTTTTGAAAGAATCGTAATAATGAAATGCTCTAGCACATTAGAATGCTTTATCATTGTTCCTTTATATCCCTTTAAAAGGTCAAAAACACTGTAATATAACGTTTAATAATGCCCTGTAAATCAGTATGTTTTAATTTATTTATTTTATCCGCTTTCCGTGTAATGTAACTCTGAACATTGTGAGTTTTCCTATTCTGAGAAGTGGTAGTGCATGCTGCAGACTTCACAAGCCTAACCCTGCTACATATGTGTTCCTAACTAACCTCAGCAGGGATTATTAGATGCTGCAAACAATGTTTTTTTTTACTTACAAAATGACAGCGGCTAGTTGTTTCTCTACTCCTGTAGAATAGAATTGGTTTCTGCAGAATAAGGCAAGAGGTGAGTTGAGTATAGCGATTGAAAACATTTGTGTTAATGCATTCACTTGGTATGTTCATTTATTCCAAAACTGCATAAAAAGTGTAATTGCATGGTGTTTTATGTTCTATAAGGTACATTTGCAAGTGAAAATAAAATGTCAAAGGGTTATTAAACCCCAAATTTATTTAATGATTCAATATAGTCAGAGATTTTTCAAGAGGTAAATGCCCCATTTGTTGCAGACTCGCTCATTTGAGCCTGCAACTGATATTTTATAAAGCAGCGGTTTAATCCATTGCTTCCTAATCTCTCTCTGCCAATTTACCCTGGAGTGATCTGACCTGGGTGATTGACAAAACCCTGCTCTCCCACTATTGGCTGAGAGTACAGGGGGCAGCATTGCATAAGCGAGCAATGATAAATATGGGGAGCGAACGCAGTCTGCTATTTGTACTTTCACCAGACAGTTTCAAGACGTGAACGTTTTCTGTCCACATAATGATAAATCTGCCCCATAGTATACAGTTTGAAAAAGGTTCCAATTTACTTAGTTCTCATATTGAGGCAGTGTGCATATGTCTACTGCGGAACACTACATGCGTTTAAAAAAAAAATCCTTTAACAATGTCATACATTTTTGAGCACTAGATGGCAGTTGGTGTTGCATAATGAATAGTAATATTAAACCCATTCTTGCAAAACTACTGTCATATATTGCTCTAGACACTTGCACTATACCTTTCAACAAATACAAAGAGAAGTAAATTCAATAATAGAACTAAATCTTCTTTTTTTTTTTTTTTTTTATTGCGTGCATTATCTGGATCATGCAAAAAATAAACAAATATAATGGCCCCCTTTACATTGATATGAAGAATAGTTTTGGTTTAAAATGGTTTTAGTAGGAGCATTATGTAGGAATGTATCAATTTATGGATGCAGGTCGGCCCTTTCCAAGATTAAAAATAGCAAAAAATAAATAAAAAAGTGATGGTTGAAAACAAGGCAGTCATATGTGGCACACAAAGCAGTGTTTTAAACACCTTAATTCATTTATTGAGGTAGTGATTTAAGTCCTTACCTGGACCCACATGCAGGAGCTAGTCATGGAATCACAATATGCTGCTTCCCAGTGTAAACACACAGTACAGATACTATAGAGGAGGGCAAAATAATGAGGGTGAAGGAGCTCTGAACATGACTGCCAAGTGGATGGCACAGGGGATGTTGAATTGACAAGTGGTTTTGCTGGAAATATAGAGGCTGAATTATTTCTTTTTCCAGGGCATGGTTAATGGGAATTTGCATTTCTAGTAAATATTCTTTAATTGAGATGTCATTGAAGTTTATAGCAAACTCTAGAAAACACCTTCTTCAGTTTGATAATGGGCAAAAGTCCACATGAAGATACTAAGCAGTTTCCTGCAGTGACTGTGGACTACTAATCTAATTTGCTCATTAAAGGGACATGAAACCCAAAGGTTTTCATTCATAATTCAGATAGAAGTAGATTGAAAAGTTGCTTACAAATGTCTGCTATTATAAATTTTTATTCATTCTCTTTGTGTTCTTTCTTAAAGAAGCAGCAGTGCACTACTGAGAACTAGTTGAACACATTGGTAAGCCAATTACAAGGGGCATATGTGTGCAGCCACCAATCAGCAGCTAGAGTCTAGCTCCTGAGCCTACCTATGTATGCTTTTCAATAAAGGATACCAAGAGTATGAATTAGATTTGATAAGAAAATTGGAAAGTTGTTTAAAATCATGAAAAGGAAAAAATGGGTTTTATGTCCCCTTTAAGCATGGTGGAGAAGTAGCGCATCTGTCAGGTGTTAAGAACCAGCATGAAGACAGATTCTTTTGGGAGTTCCAGAAGATTGTGTCACCCTGGGGGAAGACAGTTTGGCAACACAAGACAATCTTCACTGGAGAGGTCCTCTTAGCTGTGCCATCTTAGAAGGCTAAATAAGCCTAGGCTGATACTGTATTTGAAAGGATATGAGTTGTTTTTTTTTGTGTAGGTTTCAGCCCATAGGTCTTTCCCAGATTAAAATGTGCATAAGTTCCACAATTTGTATTCATAGGAATCAATCAGCCATACAGCTCTTTTACTATCAAAGTATGTCCCTTCTTAATGCCTTTATTATTCCTCCTTTTGAGCCTATAAAATAAATTTTGCTTTAGAATTTGACATTTTTGCTGTCTTGGAATTACTGGCCCTCTTTTCAAAGGTATCATTATCTGTTTGTCTATAGGTTGAAGTGAAAGTCAATGCTAGCGTTTGTGAAACGCTAGGATTGACCATTGAAACAAAAAAATTGTGATTTTCATTCATGAAGTATAAAATACTTCATGCTGAAAGCTCCTTTACTTGTTTCAAGCGTTCGCCGTTCTAAGCTGCTCAGGCAGCCCTCAGCAGAACGCTGTTTTGCTACAGAGGTGAGGTTTTCACCTGTTAGTTAATAGCCGTGCGGGAAATCCGGCTTGGTGCCTGCTATTTAAGAGGTAGAAGCGTCACCTCTTAGCAAAACTGCGTTCTGCCGTGGGTTTCAATGGTCAATCCTAGCGTTTCACAAACACTCGGATTTACTTTCTCTTTAAGTGTTATTGAAGCCATCTCCAGAATTTCAGCCCAAAGTTGTCGATGCCATATCTAGTTGAATTATAGATTTTGAATTTGTGTTTTTATTGCCTTAAACAGGAGCTGACAATTTATATACAAATTACAAAATGCACCTATGCTTTAGGACCTATACAAAGACCTTTCTATACTGCTATGTGTAGTAAGCTAGAAATACGTAAGCTGCAAAATTTTATTATTGTGCTTTTATTTCCCTTTAATTATTGATATATGATAGGCATATATAAAGCATCAAGAGAACCCTTGAAGGTACACTACCTCTCATGTGCAACCCTCTAATCATAGGTGCTGCCATTACTGCACATGTGCAAACAGATCAGCACTGGATTGTAGTGAAATATAGATTTCAACATGGCAGCACCCATGAGTAGAGGCAGACAGGGAATAACTTCAATACTATGCTTACAAAGTATATTTAAAGTAATGTTTCTTTAAACAAACACAATAGTTAAAGGGGTTTCTAAACCCAAATTTTTTTTCTTTCATGATTCAGATAGAGCATGTAATTTTAAGCAACGTTCTAATTTACTCCTATTATCAAGTTTTCTTCATTCTCTTGCTACAGTATCTTTAATTTAAAAAGAAGGAATCTAAGCTATGGAGGCAGCCCATTTTTTGTTCAGCACACTGGATAGCGCTTGCGGATTAGTGGGTACATTTAGCCACCAATCGGCAAGCGCAACCCAGGTGCTGAACCAAAAAGGAGCCGGCTCCTAAGTTTACAGTCTTGCTTTTCATATAAAGACAGCAAGAGAACGAGAGAAAAATGATAATAGGAGTAAATTAGAAAGTTTCTTAAAATTGCATGCTCTATCTGAATCATGAGAACATATTTGGGTTTAGTGTCCCTTTAATATACTGCAGTCGTGCACATTTCAATTTGATCAAAAATATGTTTTATAAAATTGATGTCAGTTTTAAGTGGCATACGCACACATGCTCTACATTCCCTGTGCCACCATTATTCAATCTCCGTACCAGCTCAGAGGGCAAGTTTGGGACATGTATCTTGTCAGTGATTACTTAATTTGTGTCATACAAGCCAATGATGGATCTCTCTCTAGCATGGTGTGTGAATTCTGGTACATGGACATCAATAGCATCTGTGCCTTTTTCCTCAGCAAAAATCTTTCTAGTTAACGTTATTACTGTTGCAAATAGACATACATAGCAAAATGCTTCTAATCCTCCTGGTCAATAGTGCATACGTGTACATTTGAATTTTTCACCATTATGTCCCTTTAAGAAGACCCAAATGATTTGATAAATCCCTGTCTCTGCTGCAGGTGCAGGTTTATTATAAGCTATCTTTGCATTACTTAAATGTTTGTGTATAATTATGTCTTAGTACCTATTGTAATTAATACTGATCCTTATTCCATGTGTCCCCTATATGCATGTACAGGGCTGGACATTTCCACTATCTCATTAGCCTGGACTAATAAAAAAAAATAGCTGTTACCAAAATTTTGACTTTTTCCTATATTTAACATTGACAAGTAACCTTTTTATTCCCCCTGACTGGTAAAACCAAATTGATATTTTTGCACTCATGTGAATGTAAACTTCTTAATAATATGAAATGCAATGGTTGCTAATATAAGAAGAGCTAGAAGCCTCTTACTAGAAAGATAGTCCTTGTGTGCTTGCTCAAACAGCACCTAATAATGCCTGGAATTTCTCATCACCTTTGCAAGGTATGGGCCACGGACATGAGCACCACGGACAGGGGAAGCTCCATCTGCCAGATTATCGACAGTGGAACATAGAAGGAACGCCAATGGAGGATGTACAGAAAAGACTCGCAAAGCACGGTCTGCGGGATCCATGGGCAAGGTATAATATAATATTTCTGCATTAAAGGGACAGTGAAGTCAAAATTAAACTTTCAGGATTCAGATAGGGCGTGCAATTTTCCAATTGGAACAACTTTCCAATGTACTCTTATCATCAATGTTCTCTTGGTATTCCTTGTTGAAAGCTAAACCTAGGTAGGCTCATATGCTAATGTCTAAGCCCTTGAAGGCCACCTCTTATCTTAGTGCATTTTGACAGTTTTTCACAGCTAGATAGCGTTATGTGCCGTGTATATATATATATATATATATATATATATAACATTGGAGTTATTTATATGTCGGCACCGATTGGCTAAAATGCAAGTCTGTTAAAAGAACTGAGATAAGGGGGCAGTCTGCAGAGGCTTAGAAGCAAGGTAATCACATAGGTAAAATGTATATTAAAGTAAAGGTAAACTTTGGAGATTGTAAGCCCGTTTTTTAAAAATACTATTAAAAACAGGGGCACTTTCATTCATCAAAGTTTACAAAGCAGCCATTTTGTTTAAAAAATTACCTTTTTTTTCTTTTCACTTCTACAGCAGCTTCCCCCACTTAGAGATCCTCTATTTACAGGTCTGCAATGACTAATCTGGCTTCCTCCAATCACAGCATGGCCTCAGGCAATGACTACCCTGGGGGGAAATCTGTGATTTGAGGAAGCAGGATTAGTCATTGCTGACGAAAAAAGAGGATCTCTATGTGGGGGAAGCTTAGTATTTTTAAAAAACGGGCTTTCGTTCACCAAAGTTTACCTTCACTTTAATATAACCATGTTGGTTATGCAAAACTGGGGAATGGGTAATAAAGGGATTATCTATCTTTTTAAACAATAAACATTTTCAAGTAGACTGTCCCTTTTAATCTCCTACTGTAAAGTAGGTTTCTGTAAAGGTCTAAAGAGAAGCATGTTTAAGGTTTTAGTGCTTCAGTTTGTACATTGTGTGCCTGAGTCAGACGGCAGATCACTTTCATTTGCAGAGGAGGTAGGACTTACTTAGTAAATGTTTTTTATTTCTTTGTGCAATTTTGGATTGCAACTTAAAGGGGCAGTATACACTCGGTTTCATATAACTGCATGTAATAGACACTACTATAAAGAATAAGATGCACAGATACTGATATAAAAATCCAGTATAAAACTGTTAAAAAAAAACTTACTTAGAAGCTCTCAGTTTAGCTCTGTTTAAAGCTAAACAGACACCCCCCCCCTTCCCCTTCTTTTGCATATGAAAAGACCCTTTACACAAACAGGAGCAAGCTGGAGGAGGTAGCTGACGGTATTCTCATATAACTTTGGGGCTTGGTTAGGAGTCTTAAAATCGGAGCAATGTTATTTAAAAAATAAGCAAAACTATACATTTAAAAAAAAAAAAAAACTTTATGGGCTATATAAATAGATCATCTACAAAACATTTATGCAAAGAAAAAATGAGTGTATAATGTCCCTTTTAAGTGTGGTAGTTGTAGGGTGGGGCCAGGGGTCCATAAAAACACTTTTTTTTTTCTTTCTTTCTTTTTTTTTAGCAATATGCAGCAGTTTATTTATAATTACTTAACAATGCTGTAGAAATTCTATATTTAAAACCATGCAGAAATGTGTCGGCAGATATAATTTATGATAAAGTAATTTTTATTATTTGTAGCAAAGGCATACCAACAGAAACAGTATAAGGTAGAAGAAAAAAAAAAAAAAAAGAAAGAAACAAAACAAATCAAGAGAACAACAATCCAAGTTCTCTGAAATAACATAGTAAATAAGATAACACAGGTTACAGATTATTGGATCGTTCAGTTGCTATGTCATAACTCGTAAGACCTCACTAACGTGAGAAACTTGAAAGCATCCAACATTGTGAGACAATAGTCAGTGTAGTGAGGGCTCTTTGGTTTGTAGCTAGAATTAACATAGTTTTGTGTACAGTTATAAAGCTAAACGGTTCAAACAAGCTACACATTACCAGGATAAGGTAGATAAAGCAAAGAAGGAAAGAGAGGTAAGAGGTAGATAAGGGGGTATCTCCTGACCATTCCGCTTCATTTCATTTAAAAAACTTGTTATATGTAGGATTGATATGTCTCCTATTTATTTATATTTTACCTGTCATGTCTGGGGGTTCTGGGTTCTAAAGGTTAAAGCAATCCAAGTGGGAGGCTGCAGATATAATTTATATATATATATATATATATATATATATATATATATATATGCATTTTCTGTGGGTGTTTGTGAGGGGGGGTGGATGTTTCTGTGAGGGGGTGTGCGTATGTCTTGATGCATTTTCTGGATGTCTCTGAGGGTGTGTGTGTGTATGTTTGTCGGTCTGTTTTCTGTGGATGTCTCTGTGAGGGTATGTGCAAATGTCTTTGTGTATGTATGTATGTCTGTTTTCTGTGGGTGTCACTGTGAGGGTATGTGCATATGTCTTTTCATTTTCTGTGGGTGTCTCTGTGAGGGTGTGTGTGTATGTCTTTGTGCATTTTCTGTGGATGTCTCTGTGAGGGTGTGTGCGTATTTATTGATGCATTTTCTGTGGGTGTTTTGTGAGGGTGTGTGTATGTATGTCTTTCTGTATTTTCTGTGAGGGTATGTGCATATGTCTTTGTGCATTTTCTGTGTGTGTATATGTATGTCTGTGGGTGTCTCTGTGAGGGTGTGTGCATATATCTGTGTTTTCTGTGGATGTCTCTGTGAGGGTATGTGCATATGTCTTTGTGCATTTTCTCTGGGTGTCTCTGTGAGGGTATGTGCATATGTCTGTGCATTTTTTGTCGGGTGTCTTTGAGGGTGTGTGTGTGTGTATGTACGTCTGTGTGTTTTCTGTAAGTGTCTCTGTGAGGGTATGTGCATATGTGTGTGTTTTCTGTGGGTGTCTCTGTGAGGGTGTGTGCATGTCTGTGTGTTTTCTGTGGGTGTCTCTGTGAGGGTGTGTGCATATGTCTGTTTTCTGTGAATGTCTCTGTGAGGGTGTGTGTGTGTATGTATGTCTGTTTTTTGTGGATGTCTCTGTCAGGGTATGTGCATATGGGTGTCTCTGAGGGTGTATGTATGTATGTCTGTGTGTATGTCTTTGTGAATTTTCTGTGGGTGTTTCTGTGAGGGTATGTGTTTATGTCTTTGTGTGTTTTCTGTGGATGTCTCAGTGAGGGTGTGTGTGTATGTATGACTGTGTTTTCTGTGAATGTCTGAGAGTGTGTATGTCTTTGTGTGTTTTCTGTGGATGTCTCAGTGAGGGTGTGTGTATGCATGTTTTTGTGTGTTTTCTGAGGCTGTCTCTGTGGGTGTTTCCTTGTGTGTATGTGCAAGTTTGTGTGTCGGTGTCCATTGTCTTTTCCTTTTTTAGGACATTTTGACCTTACTACTGATTATTCACATCTTTCTACAGACTTTGAGACTGAGACCTTTCCGGAAGTCACCAATCTACCACTTAAGCTTTAAAGGGACTCTTAACACCTGAAAGCTAAAATCCTTAAATCTAACTCCTTCTGATTAATGAAATGCAAGTAAGCACATATGTCTATGCCATCTTGGAAGCTGACCCAAATTGTTTTTAAAAAGTGTTTTCAATTACAATGTTGTACCTGTGCTTGGTATTCCTATGTATGCCGCCATATTGTAACATACATTGCACACAGGTACACGCACGGCACATTGCTCTATTATGTATGAACTATGATGCTTAGAGGAATCTCGCTCACTGTGATACATGCAGTGCGTGTGCTGCAGCGTTTGTGGAGACATTTTTATTTGTGAAGTAATAAGTATTTTCAACATCATAATATATATTAAAAATGTTATTGTTCAAACCAAATTACACTTTATAATGTGCGCTAAACTAATCGGATGAAGTGAGTGCACTGCTCCAGACACCGTAATTGAAAATAGCAAGCTACGAGAGGGAGGGGAGAGAACAGCCCTATGAATAATGGGTAAAACCTTGCATAGTGAAATACGAGCTCCGGGGTCTATAGCTAATGGTTGCCGAGCATTCCTGACCCTGCAGTACATAATACTGCCCCGGGAGATCCTTTCTCTTTCAGCCCTAATGTTAAAATCCTCCTTGGACTTGAAGCGTGACTCCTTCAGCCGGTTTGACCTAAGACAGCCCAGCCTGTCACAGCCAGGGAGTGTTTGCAAACTCCACAACTGCAGCCTGTCACAGCCAGTAAGCATCTGGTAACCTTCTTCAAACTACTGTCTATGTCAAGCCGGCAGTAGGAGTTGCGCTTCAAGTCCAAGGAGGGTTTTTACATTAGGGCTGAAAGAGAAAGGATCTCCCGGTGCAGTATTATGTACTGCAGGATCAGGAATGCTCAGCAACCATTAGATATAAACCCCGGAGCTCGTATTTCACTATGCAAGGCTTTACCCATTATTCCCAGGACTGTTCTCTCACCTCCCTCCCCGTAGCTTGCTATGTTCAATTACGGTGTCTGGAGCCGTGCATGCACTTCATCAGATTTGTTTAGGGCACATTATAAAGTGTAATTTAGTTTAAACAATAACATTTTTAATATTATATTATTATGATGTTGAAAATATGTATTACTTCACAAATAAAAATGTCTCTACAAATGCTGTATCACAGTGAGCGAGATTCCTCTAAGCAGCATAGTGCATTCATAATACTGTAAAGCAATGTACTGTGCGTGTCACGTGACTGCTGTGCTTGTGTAAGTTGCTATATGGCAGCATGCATAGGAACATAAGGTGCAGGTTCAACATTGTAATTGTAACACTTTTTTTTTTTTTTTTTTTTTACAATTTGGGGTAAAATGGCAAGATTTCATAGAAATCCATGCTTACTTGCGTTTGTTTGATCAGAAGGAGTTAGATTTAAGGCTTTTTAGCAGGTGTTTAATGTCCCTTTAAATTATTGTTTAGGCAGTTCAGGGCCCTTCCTTTCAGCCACTGCATGCTGTTGTCATCAGCATCTTCCTTGACAAAAAGATAATCAGAACTCCATATTTTGTCTTGTAAATCTCTTTTTTTGACAAAACTATAGTCTACCTCATTTCTTGTCAGGTCAATGTAAAAAAGTGCTGAGTGTCTGTGTGTTTCTTTGTGTGTCTGCTAGAGTGTCTATGTGAATCCTTATGTGTGAGTGTTTGTGTCTTACTACCTTTACAACATTTCCAAGTTTGACTAAACTTAAAAATAAAGTGCATATACGTTTTAGTCACTTGGTCAAAAATTGCACGTCAAGGGTGGGGGGGGGGGGCGGCTGATGAATGGTTAAGTAAGGGGCCCCAAAATTTCTAGTGGGGGCCATGGTGGAGGAGGACAAACATCCCAATGATAATCGATTCCTGTAATACCGTGAGCGGTGAGCTAAGTCACGTTCTATCAGCACACGTCTGCAGCACTATATGGCAGTAGCTTTGCAAGAATGTTGTACATTAGCAAGAGCACTAGATGACAGCACATTGTCCTGCTGTTTAGTGCTCCAGATGTGCACTCTATCTTCTAGATATCTCTTCAACAACAAAAATGAGAACAAAGCAAAAGGAATATGAAAAAATAAACTGGGACCTTTTCTTTTTCTTTTTTTTTTTTTATATTGTATGTTCTGTCTGAATCATGGAAAAAAAAGATTTTAGGTTTCATGTCCATTTTCTTGGCACTAAAGGTGTTAGAGTGAAGACTTTCTAAAGTGATTTCTTTGCTGTGTGATAACGGTAAGGTGACATCATTTGCAAATAAGGCCATTTTTGGAGTATTACCAAACTGCACACCCCTTATACTAGGCTCAACTCTTACAGCCCATGCCACAGGCTCCATCACAAGATAAAATATTAACGGGTAAAGTGGGCATCTGCCTTTTTCCATTTGAAGATATTTTTTAATTAATCAATTCTTTTATAAACATTTTCAGTAAAAAGGTATATTCTGTAACAAAAGTATAACAAAATTGCGATCTCTATTTATGCTATCTCATCAGCAGGTACTCTTATGTGTTTTGTAGTTGTTGATACAGTTTAGCCTTTAATGGAGAGCTGTTGAGGAGCAGAGCCTTCACATTGCAGTACCGTTTGCGCTTAGGAAGTTGCAAAATGAATGACTTGGAAACACAGGCCCTAGTCACAGGTTTATGCTTTTAATAACATTTTAACTGTTTTTTTTTTTTTTTAATCTTGTAGGAACGAGGCCTGGAGGTTCATGGGAGGCTACGCTAAGCCAGCTACCTTTAAAGATGTCATGCTTAGAGGTTTTAAATGGGGCTTTGCTGCTTTCGTGGTAGCACTGGGAGTGGAGTATGCATTATTTCCTCCAAAGAAATCTGAAGGTCACCATTAGATAAAATAGAAAGCTCTGATTCCCACACTTGCTGCTCTGAGAGAGAATTATAGTTTGAAAATTGTAATAAAATGTCTTGACACCTAAATCTGTCTCTTTGGGTTTATTTTCTTGTGCTTTTTAACCCCTTCATGCCATTAGGACGTTCCATGCCGTCCTTACAGCACTGGGCTTTAACGCCGTTAGGACAGCATGGAACGTCCTATTTTATATGGCGTCCTTCAGCTTCCCCCTTTGACACAGTCAATAATCGGCCTGGGGGCATGCCTAGCAGCGTAAGCAGTCCCCCAGGATCCCATCCCAACCTCGATATCACGTGATCTACGATCGTGTGATTTTTTTTTTTACTGCGTTTACATCAGAACATTGCTATTGTGCCTGCTAGAACATCACTCACACTTTTAATAGACCAGAATACACACAAACCGTGTACAGCTCCACAGTATCACAGGTGCAGGTGGTAAGAGGGACTGTCAAGCTCTATAATATGTTGAAAAGTAGAAAAATCCACAGCACCACAATAAATTTTCAATGCTTTATTGGAACATCTTTATCCCATGCAGGTACAAAGTAGGTAGGCAGCAACGTTTCAGGATGTTATCCCTTAATCATGCTAATGAGCCTCATCTGTTGAGGTGCATTTATAGGCCTACATATTAACCCCATGTTATAATGTTACAAAGTGAATTCTATCATTTAACCACCTAGTGGTTACAATAATTACTACAATGTTAAACACATAAACAAAGTTTAAAAACAATATACCTATTCATATGTTGTTAAAATCCATATAATTTTTACCAATGCTTGATTTATACAAAGCAATTCATTCTCTAAGGACCATTGCAATATTTTATAATACATAAGTATATATTACAGAAACACTTTGAAGTCCAGCTCTCTATTAATGCCTTTAGGAATTAAAGCATCCAATTTATGTATCCAGTATGACTCCTTTTGTATTAATATGGTTTCCCTATTGCCCACTCTTCTTAAATTGTCAACTCCATCAATTATTTGCCACCTTAACTGACTTATGTTGTGGCCTGCACTCAAAAAGTGGCATGATACAGGGGCTTCTTGGTCCCCACATCTGATATTGGATCTGTGTTGACTCATCCTATCTCGTACCCTTCTGGTGGTCTCACCGATATAGATTTTGGAACACGGGCATTTAATGAGGTATACAACATAGGATGAGTCACACGTATAGAAATTGTTAATGCTAAATTTTTTCCCTGTTTGAGGGTGTTGAAATTCTGTCCCTTTAATAACTGCACTACAACTTGCACAGCCCAAACATGGAAAGGTTCCATAACTCTTTTTAGTTATGTATTTCTGTTTCTTCCTAGATCCTAAATCATTTCTAACTAGAATATCTCCTAGGTTTTGGACCCTGCGGTATGCCATCATAGGTGGGTTTTTAAAGGATTCAACATCCATATTACAGTTTTTCAAGATATGCCAGTGTCTGGATATAATGTTTCTAATTTCTCTATTGATGGGGTTAAACTGTGTTACACAAACTACCCTCTCGTCATTCTCTTTTTTAGAGACACTAATTCCTTTTTCCTCTGGCTCCTGAACCCTTTTAATCTCACTCTCAATCAATTTCACAGGGTATGCCCTTTGTATGAATTTATCCCCCATTTCTTGTAGTCTATTTTTGACTAGGGATTCTTCATTAACAATCCTTTTCACTCTTTTAAATTGACTACGTGGTAGGGAATTTTTTAAGGGTTCATTGTGAAAGCTCTCATACCTTAGCAAAGTATTTCTGTCTGTTTCCTTTCGATGTAAATCAATCTTAAAATTACAAGTTTCCTTATTAATACGTATTACTGTGTCCAAGAATACCACCTTTTCTTCACTGAAGGTCAATGTGAATTTTAAATTATTAACAGCCAAGTTTAATTCTTCAACAAATGCCAATAGGGTACCAACGTCGCCCCACCACACGCCAAATATATCATCTATGAAGCGCCACCATGACGCTCCATGCTTAAGGAACAACTCATTTTCATATACAAATTTTTCTTCAACACTATTCATAAATATATTGGTGTATGCTGGGGCGACGTTGGACCCCATGGCTGTGCCTCTTATTTGGAGAAACCAATCGTCTTGAAACAGGAAATAGTTGTTATATAATACCATTCTTAACAAGCTCTCAAAGAACAGTATTTGACCCTCATTATATAATGTAGAATTTCTAAGTGCCAAAATGCATGCACCTATGCCACTTTCATGGTTAATTACCGTATATAGACTACTTACATCAAGTGTATACAAAATACATTTTGCTTTACCCAATGGTAAACCTTTTAATTTTTCAATGAAATCATTTGTATCTTTAATGTATGGTGTTATTTTCTGTACCTCTGGCTGCAAAATCCTATCCAGATGAGTAGCTATATTAGTAAAGACTGACTCTATTCCTGCCACAATTGGCCGCCCAGGGGGTTGTGATAGATTTTTATGTACTTTTGGGACTGTATAAAAGATTGGCGTTTTAGGCCAATCTACATACAAATATTCACTTAATTTTTTATCTATAATGCCAATTTTAAATGCCCAGTTTAGCACTCTTTTTATTTCTGCCTGTATTTTAATCACTGGGTTACTCTGTAATGGCTTATAGGTATTAGCATCCCCCAATTGTTGTTTAATTTCTGTGACATAATAGTTGGTATCTAAAACTACGGTGGCTCCCCCCTTGTCGGCTCTCCTTATCAATATATCTTTTTCTTTAAGTGTATCTATGGCTTTTTTCTGTAGTGCTGTTAAATTAGGTTTATATCTCTTAGATTTTTTTGAATTAATGCTGTTGTAATTAGCCTTTAATATCATAACATCACATTTAACCAATTCAATGTATGTTTCCACACTATTATTACCCTGGGTTGGTATGTAAGTACTTTTCTTATACAGACCAGTAGATTTTAAAGTTAGCATATTCCCTCTAGGTGTAACAGTGTTATTAATCATTCGTGGACTCTCATTAAACATACATTTTAATCTTAGTGTCCGCAAAAATCTGTATAGGTCTTTCTCTAATTCAAAAAAGTTAATGTCTTTTACCGGACAAAATGACAATCCTTTCTCTAATGTCTCGTACTCACTATCTTGTAGAGTCTTACTTGAGATATTAATCACTGTGGGCTCTTCTTTCTTCTGTTAAGTGTGATCAGTCCACGGGTCATTATTACTTCTGGGATATTACTCCTCCCCAACAGGAAGTGCAAGAGGATTCACCCAGCAGAGCTGCATATAGCTCCTCCCCTCTACGTCACTCCCAGTCATTCTCTTGCACCCAACGACTAGATAGGATGTGTGAGAGGACTATGGTGATTATACTTAGTTTTATATCTTCAATCAAAAGTTTGTTATTTTAAAATAGCACCGGAGTGTGTTATTATCTCTCTGGCAGAGTTTGAAGAAGAATCTACCAGAGTTTTTGTTATGATTTTAGCCGGAGTAGTTAAGATCATATTGCTGTTTCTCGGCCATCTGAGGAGAGGTAAACTTCAGATCAGGGGACAGCGGGCAGATGAATCTGCATAGAGGTATGTAGCAGTTTTTATTTTCTGACAATGGAATTGATGAGAAAATCCTGCCATACCGATATAATGTCATGTATGTATACTTTACACTTCAGTATTCTGGGGAATGGTACTTCACTAGAATTACACTGTAAGAAATACATAAAGCTGTTTAATAACTAGAGATTATGTTTAACGTATTTGCTGGAATGTAAAATCGTTTTCATTTACTGAGGTACTGAGTGAATAAATGTTTGGGCACTATTTTTCCACTTGGCAGTTGCTTAATCTGTTTTCTGACAGTTTCTGTTCTCCCTCACTGCTGTGTGTGAGGGGGAGGGGCCGTTTTTTGGCGCTTTTACTACGCATCAAATATTTCAGTCAGCAACTCATTGTATTCCCTGCATGATCCGGTTCATCTCTACAGAGCTCAGGGGTCTTCAAAACTTATTTTGAGGGAGGTAATTTCTCTCAGCAGAGCTGTGAGAATTATAGTTTGACTGAGATAAAAAACGTTTATTCTGTAATTTGTTTCCTGCTTTCAGAATTTGTTATCTTTGCTAATGGGATTAAACCTTTGCTAAAGTTGTGTGATTTACAAGGATTGAGGCTATAACTGTTTCAATTTATTAATTTTCAACTGTCATAGATCTTCTGTGCTTCTTAAAGGCACAGTACGTTTTAATATTATTCTAATTGAATTGTATTTCCAAGTTACAAGTTTATTTGCTAGTGTGTTAAACTCTGAATCTGGATCAAGAGACCAGAAATTCTCTTCTATGGTGGCTTTCTCGGCCACATCTGTCCAGGGGAATGCCATTCAGCAGACCAGACTGGACAATTGTAACAACAGACGCCAGCCTTCTAGGTTGGGGTGCCGTCTGGAATTCTCTGAAGGCTCAGGGACAATGGAGTCAGGAGGAGAGTCTCCTGCCAATAAACATTCTGGAATTGAGAGCAGTTCTCAATGCCCTCCTGGCTTGGCCCCAGTTGACAACTCGGGGGTTCATCAGGTTTCAGTCGGACAACATCACGACTGTAGCTTACATCAACCATCAGGGGGGGACAAGAAGCTCCCTAGCTATGATGGAAGTATCAAAGATAATTCGCTGGGCAGAGTCTCACTCTTGCCACCTGTCAGCAATCCACATCCCGGGAGTGGAGAACTGGGAGGCGGATTTCTTAAGTCGTCAGACTTTTCATCCGGGGGAGTGGGAACTTCATCCGGAGGTCTTTGCCCAAATACTTCGACGTTGGGGCAAACCAGAGATAGATCTCATGGCGTCTCGACAGAACGCCAAGCTTCCTCGTTACGGGTCCAGATCCAGGGATCCAGGAGCAGTCCTGATAGATGCTCTGACAGCACCTTGGGACTTCAGGATGGCTTACGTGTTTCCACCCTTCCCGTTGCTTCCTCGATTGATTGCCAGAATCAAACAAGAGAGAGCATCAGTGATTCTAATAGCACCTGCGTGGCCACGCAGGACTTGGTATGCAGACCTGGTGGACATGTCATCCTGTCCACCTTGGTCTCTACCTCTGAAACAGGACCTTCTGATACAGGGTCCCTTCAAACATCAAAATCTAACTTCTCTGAAGCTGACTGCTTGGAAATTGAACGCTTGATTTTATCAAGACGTGGGTTTTCTGAGTCAGTTATTGATACCTTAATACAGGCTAGGAAACCTGTTACCAGAAAGATTTACCATAAGATATGGCGTAAATACCTATATTGGTGTGAATCCAAAGGTTACTCTTGGAGTAAGGTTAGGATTCCTAGGATATTGTCTTTTCTACAAGAAGGTTTAGAAAAGGGTTTATCTGCTAGTTCATTAAAAGGACAGATCTCAGCTCTGTCCATTCTGTTACACAAACGTCTGTCAGAAGTTCCTGACGTCCAGGCTTTTTGTCAGGCTTTGGCCAGGATTAAGCCTGTGTTTAAAACTGTTGCTCCACCATGGAGTTTAAACCTTGTTCTTAAAGTTTTACAGGGCGTTCCGTTTGAACCCCTTCATTCCATTGATATAAAGTTGTTATCTTGGAAAGTTCTATTTTTAATGGCTATTTCCTCGGCTCGAAGAGTCTCTGAATTATCAGCCTTACATTGTGATTCTCCTTATTTGATTTTTCATTCGGATAAGGTAGTCCTGCGTACTAAACCTGGGTTCTTACCTAAGGTAGTTACTAACAGGAATATCAATCAAGAGATTGTTGTTCCTTCTTTATGCCCAAATCCTTCTTCAAAGAAGGAACGTCTACTGCACAACCTGGATGTAGTCCGTGCTCTAAAATTTTACTTACAGGCAACTAAGGAATTTCGACAAACGTCTTCTCTGTTTGTCATTTACTCTGGGCAGAGGAGAGGTCAAAAAGCTTCCGCTACCTCTCTTTCTTTTTGGCTTCGTAGCATAATTCGTTTAGCTTATGAGACTGCTGGACAGCAGCCTCCTGAAAGAATTACAGCTCATTCTACTAGAGCTGTGGCTTCCACTTGGGCCTTCAAGAATGAGGCCTCTGTTGAACAGATTTGCAAGGCTGCAACTTGGTCTTCGCTTCATACTTTTTCCAAATTTTACAAATTTGACACTTTTGCTTCATCGGAGGCTATTTTTGGGAGAAAGGTTCTTCAGGCAGTGGTTCCTTCTGTATAAAGAGCCTGCCTATCCCTCCCGTCATCCGTGTACTTTTGCTTTGGTATTGGTATCCCAGAAGTAATGATGACCCGTGGACTGATCACACTTAACAGAAGAAAACATAATTTATGCTTACCTGATAAATTCCTTTCTTCTGTAGTGTGATCAGTCCACGGCCCGCCCTGTTTTTAAGGCAGGTAAATATTTTTTAATTTATACTCCAGTCACCACTTCACCCTTGGCTTTTCCTTTCTCGTTGGTCCTTGGTCGAATGACTGGGAGTGACGTAGAGGGGAGGAGCTATATGCAGCTCTGCTGGGTGAATCCTCTTGCACTTCCTGTTGGGGAGGAGTAATATCCCAGAAGTAATGATGACCAGTGGACTGATCACACTACAGAAGAAAGGAATTTATCAGGTAAGCATAAATTATGTTTTTTCGCCTTGTTGGCTTTCCTCCTCGGCTGGTATCTGCGGTCTTTCTCCATGTCGCTTGTGTTTGCGGCCGCCTCGGTGGCGCTTCCTGATGACGTCAGCGATTCGTCGCTCGACTCTAAAAAACTTTGCCCATCCGACGATTCAGTGCTACTGGCTCTGTTTCCACCATCTTTGAACTTCTCTTTTCCTTGGTTTCGATTGGCCCTCTGTGTTTTACCGGCCCCTCTTATCCTCCAATGTGTAGGCTCACATCTCCATCTGTAGACATGCCCCTGGAGGTAATCCATTTCGTCTCGCTGGAATTTTAACCTCTTCTGTTCCTGCAGCTCTTTCTTCAAGGTACTAATTTTATCGTCAACCTCCTTTATTTTTTTATCAAATTCATCCAATGCCAGCATTTGTTGTAAGTCCTCTTTTTTCTTGTCTACTTCCAGCTGTTGTTTATCAATCTCTTGTTGCAATGACTCCACTGTTAACACAATAATATCGTCGTAAGAACATTTATTTAATATTGCCTCAAACTTCTCGCAATATTGTGGATTGTCCTTAAGTAGAGTAGGTTGTGTAGACATGCGTAATCCTCTTGGGATCCTTTTCACCCTAAAGTATTCAGCAAGGGTAATCGCATGTAGTTCCCATATCATATTTTTTCTTTTTAACCTCTCATATTCTTGTCCGCTTTTTTCTTTTGGGGCTTCTTTGAGAAAATCCCTAGACCCACGAATGAGAGTGGTAATCCTGGCCGCATCAACATCTGAATAGGTAAAGGTCTTTGTACCATCCACTTTGGGTATTGCATCCATAGTATCCGGACACAACAATTACCTGGAGCAGGTAATCACCATAGACAGTCTGTTATATCACAGAATACACACAAACAGTGTACAGCTCCACAGTATCACAGGTGCAGGTGGTAAGAGGGACTGTCAACCTCTATAATATGTCGAAAAGTAGAAAAATCCACAGCACCACAATAAATTTTCAATGCTTTATTGGAACATCTTTATCCCATGCAGGTACAAAGTAGGTAGGCAGCAACGTTTCGGGATGTTATCCCTTAATCATGCTAATGAGCCTCATCTGTTGAGGTGCATTTATAGGCCTACATATTAACCCCATGTATAATGTTACAAAGTGAATTCTATCACTTAACACCACCACCTAGTGGTTACAATAATTACTACATATGAATAGGTATATTGTATATTGTTTTTAAACTTTGTTTATGTGTTTAACATTGTAGTAATTATTGTAACCACTAGGTGGTGGTGTTAAGTGATAGAATTCACTTTGTAACATTATACATGGGGTTAATATGTAGGCCTATAAATGCACCTCAACAGATGAGGCTCATTAGCATGATTAAGGGATAACATCCCGAAACGTTGCTGCCTACCTACTTTGTACCTGCATGGGATAAAGATGTTCCAATAAAGCATTGAAAATTTATTGTGGTGCTGTGGATTTTTCTACTTTTCGACATATTATAGAGGTTGACAGTCCCTCTTACCACCTGCACCTGTGATACTGTGGAGCTGTACACTGTTTGTGTGTATTCTGTGATATAACAGACTGTCTATGGTGATTACCTGCTCCAGGTAATTGTTGTGTCCGGATACTATGGATGCAATACCCAAAGTGGATGGTACAAAGACCTTTACCTATTCAGATGTTGATGCGGCCAGGATTACCACTCTCATTCGTGGGTCTAGGGATTTTCTCAAAGAAGCCCCAAAAGAAAAAAGCGGACAAGAATATGAGAGGTTAAAAAGAAAAAATATGATATGGGAACTACATGCGATTACCCTTGCTGAATACTTTAGGGTGAAAAGGATCCCAAGAGGATTACGCATGTCTACACAACCTACTCTACTTAAGGACAATCCACAATATTGCGAGAAGTTTGAGGCAATATTAAATAAATGTTCTTACGATATTATTGTGTTAACAGTGGAGTCATTGCAACAAGAGATTGATAAACAACAGCTGGAAGTAGACAAGAAAAAAGAGGACTTACAACAAATGCTGGCATTGGATGAATTTGATAAAAAAATAAAGGAGGTTGACGATAAAATTAGTACCTTGAAGAAAGAGCTGCAGGAACAGAAGAGGTTAAAATTCCAGCGAGACAAAATGGATTACCTCCAGGGGCATGTCTACAGATGGAGATGTGAGCCTACACATTGGAGGAGAAGAGGGGCCGGTAAAACACAGAGGGCCAATCGAAACCAAGGAAAAGAGAAGTTCAAAGATGGTGGAAACAGAGCCAGTAGCACTGAATCGTCGGATGGGCAAAGTTTTTTAGAGTCGAGCGACGAATCGCTGACGTCATCAGGAAGCGCCACCGAGGCAGCCGCAAACACAAGCGGCATGTAGAAAGACTGCAGATACCAGCCGAGGAGGAAAGTCAACAAGGCGAAAAAGAAGAGCCCACAGTGATTAATATCTCAAGTAAGACTCTACAAGATAGTGAGTACGAGACATTAGAGAAAGGATTGTCATTTTGTCCGGTAAAAGACATTAACTTTTTTGAATTAGAGAAAGACCTATACAGATTTTTTTCGGACACTAAGATTAAAATGTATGTTTAATGAGAGTCCACGAATGATTAATAACACTGTTACACCTAGAGGGAATATGCTAACTTTAAAATCTACTGGTCTGTATAAGAAAAGTACTTACATACCAACCCAGGGTAATAATAGTGTGGAAACATACATTGAATTGGTTAAATGTGATGTTATGAAATTAAAGGCTAATTACAACAGCATTAATTCAAAAAAATCTAAGAGATATAAACCTAATTTAACAGCACTACAGAAAAAAGCCATAGATACACTTAAAGAAAAAGATATATTGATAAGGAGAGCCGACAAGGGGGGAGCCACCGTAGTTTTAGATACCAACTATTATGTCACAGAAATTAAACAACAATTGGGGGATGCTAATACCTATAAGCCATTACAGAGTAACCCAGTGATTAAAATACAGGCAGAAATAAAAAGAGTGCTAAACTGGGCATTTAAGATTGGCATTATAGATAAAAAATTAAGTGAATATTTGTATGTAGATTGGCCTAAAACGCCAATCTTTTATACAGTCCCAAAAGTACATAAAAATCTATCACAACCCCCTGGGCTGCCAATTGTGGCAGGAATAGAGTCAGTCTTTACTAATATAGCTACTTATCTGGATAGGATTTTGCAGCCAGAGGTACAGAAAATAACATCATACATTAAAGATACAAATGATTTCATTGAAAAATTAAAAGGTTTACCATTGGGTAAAGCAAAATCTATTTTGTATACACATGATGTAAGTAGTCTATATACGGTAATTAACCATGAAAGTGGCATAGGTGCATGCATTTTGGCAATTAGAAATTCTACATTATATAATGAGGGTCAAATACTGTACGCCAATATATTTATGAATAGTGTTGAAGAAAAATTTGTATATGAAAATGAGTTGTTCCTTAAGCATGGAGCGTCATGGTGGAGCTTCATAGATGATATATTTGGCGTGTGGTGGGGCGACGTTGGTACCCTATTGGCATTTGTTGAAGAATTAAACTTGGCTGTTAATAATTTAAAATTCACATTGACCTTCAGTGAAGAAAAGGTGGTATTCTTGGACACAGTAATACGTATTAATAAGAAAACTTGTAATTTTAAGATTGATTTACATCGAAAGGAAACAGACAGAAATACTTTGCTAAGGTATGAGAGCTTTCACAATGAACCCTTAAAAAATTCCCTACCACGTAGTCAATTTAAAAGAGTGAAAAGGATTGTTAATGAAGAATCCCTAGTCAAAAATAGACTACAAGAAATGGGGGATAAATTCATACAAAGGGGATACCCTGTGAAATTGATTGAGAGTGAGATTAAAAGGGGTTCAGGAGCCAGAGGAAAAAGGAATGTGTCTCTAAAAAAGAGAATGACGAGAGGGTAGTTTGTGTAACACAGTTTAACCCCATCAATAGAGAAATTAGAAACATTATATCCAGACACTGGCATATCTTGAAAAACTGTAATATGGATGTTGAATCCTTTAAAAACCCACCTATGATGGCATACCGCAGGGTCCAAAACCTAGGAGATATTCTAGTTAGAAATGATTTAGGATCTAGGAAGAAACAGAAATACATAACTAAAAAGAGTTATGGAACCTTTCCATGTTTGGGCTGTGCAAGTTGTAGTGCAGTTATTAAAGGGACAGAATTTCAACACCCTCAAACAGGGAAAAAATTTAGCATTAACAATTTCTATACGTGTGACTCATCCTATGTCGTATACCTCATTAAATGCCCGTGTTCCAAAATCTATATCGGTGAGACCACCAGAAGGGTACGAGATAGGATGAGTCAACACAGATCCAATATCAGATGTGGGGACCAAGAAGCCCCTGTATCATGCCACTTTTTGAGTGCAGGCCACAACATAAGTCAGTTAAGGTGGCAAATAATTGATGGAGTTGACAGTTTAAGAAGAGGGGGCAATAGGGAAACCATATTAAAACAAAAGGAGTCATACTGGATACATAAATTGGATGCTTTAATTCCTAAAGGCATTAATAGAGAGCTGGACTTCAAAGTGTTTCTGTAATATATACTTATGTATTATAAAATATTGCAATGGTCCTTAGAGAATGAATTGCTTTGTATAAGTCAGGTATTGGTAAAAATTATATGGATTTTAACAACATATGAATAGGTATATTGTATATTGTTTTTAAACTTTGTTTATGTGTTTAACATTGTAGTAATTATTGTAACCACTAGGTGGTGGTGTTAAGTGATAGAATTCACTTTGTAACATTATACATGGGGTTAATATGTAGGCCTATAAATGCACCTCAACAGATGAGGCTCATTCGCATGATTAAGGGATAACATCCCGAAACGTTGCTGCCTACCTACTTTGTACCTGCATGGGATAAAGATGTTCCAATAAAGCATTGAAAATTTATTGTGGTGCTGTGGATTTTTCTACTTTTCAACACTTTTAATAGACAATGTAGATTTTTCTCCCAGCTTTGGCTATATAGGTTGAGAACTAAAGGCTGCCTTTAGAACGTTGGTGATCTGTTAATTTGGCAATGAGGACAAAGTTTTACTCATCAAAACTGGAATAGGGTTTTTTAAGCAATAGTAGCCTTATTTTCAATGCTATTTCTATATAACAAAACACTTTGATCAACTAAATCTTCTTCGACAATATGAGAAATTGTGCACTCTAGCAAACCAGTGAGACATCTCCAATTACTAATTTTATAATTTACTCCAACAAACTAGTTCAGGGTTTATTTCACAATAGTTAGAAAGCTGTGGTAGGGAATGGAGTACTACATTTGAACACTCAGAAACATTAGTTATTCTCTAAAATGTGCGGTGTTCTTCAGTATAAAGATAACTACTAGAGATGAATTATAACATTTTGCACTGTTGGAACTTAACTCCAAGTTTTATTCAGAAAAAAAATATATCCATCTTAATATTGGCACTGTATAACAAGAACAGAGGATATATCACATTTTTGGTGGTACTGCCAAAAAATGTTTTCTTTCTGCAATTGATTCTTCTACAATTTTCAATAAGACCTTTCCTGTTAATCCTTGTAACTGAAAGCAAAGTGTGGAAAACAGCACCAACAGATATGTGGCTTGTGGGGCACGGAACCCAGGATCTGCCTTATCCTGCAAGTACTCCAAGTAGCAAAAAAGATTTGTTCCAGCCACCAATAGTTAAAAAACCTTTATTTCTTCATATGGGGTCTTTTGACAAACATACAACGTTTCAGACCTGCCATAGGTCCTTAGTCATGTATTTTTTTTGCTACTTGGAATCCTTGTAACTGGTCATTTCACTAATGTCCTAAATCTTTATCAGATCCCCAGAAAAACACAACTAATCCGTATTATTTGTAAGGCTGCTAAATATTCTTTGCTCAAAACATGGAAGTCAACTGAGACTGCAATATGGATAGGTTGTGTGTGTGTGTGTGTATATGTATGTATATATATATGTGTGTATGTGTATATATATATATATATATATGTGTGTGTCTGTGTATACATATATATATATATATATATATATATATATACAGTGGGGCAAAAAAGTATTTAGTCAGCCACCAATTGTGCAAGTTCTCCCACTTAAG
>NW_026513078.1:370725-443460 GCF_027579735.1 Bombina bombina
GACAGCATGAAATGTTGGCCCCCGATCCGGGACCGGATCTGGTGGGGGGCAGACTCTCTCTCTTCGCTCAGGCTTGGGCAAGAGATGTTCTGGATCCTTGGGCGCTAGAAATAGTCTCCCAAGGTTATCTTCTGGAATTCAAGGGGCTTCCCCCAAGGGGGAGGTTCCACAGGTCTCAGTTGTCTTCAGACCACATAAAAAGACAGGCATTCTTACATTGTGTAGAAGACCTGTTAAAAATGGGAGTGATTCATCCTGTTCCATTAAGAGAACAAGGGATGGGGTTCTACTCCAATCTGTTGATAGTTCCCAAAAAAGAGGGAACGTTCAGACCAATCTTAGATCTCAAGATCTTAAACAAGTTTCTCAAGGTTCCATCGTTCAAGATGGAAACCATTCGAACTATTCTTCCTTCCATCCAGGAAGGTCAATTCATGACCACGGTGGATTTAAAGGATGCGTATCTACATATTCCTATCCACAAGGAACATCATCGGTTCCTAAGGTTCGCATTCCTGGACAAGCATTACCAGTTCGTGGCGCTTCCTTTCGGATTAGCCACTGCTCCAAGGATTTTCACAAAGGTACTAGGGTCCCTTCTAGCTGTGCTAAGACCAAGGGGCATTGCTGTAGTACCTTACTTGGACGACATTCTGATTCAAGCGTCGTCCCTTCCTCAAGCAAAGGCTCACACGGACATAGTCCTGGCCTTTCTCAGATCTCACGGATGGAAAGTGAACGTGGAAAAGAGTTCTCTATCTCCGTCAACAAGGGTTCCCTTCTTGGGAACAATAATAGACTCCTTAGAAATGAGGATATTTCTGACAGAGGCCAGAAAAACAAAGCTTCTAGACTCTTGTCGGATACTTCATTCCGTTCCTCTTCCTTCCATAGCTCAGTGCATGGAAGTGATCGGGTTGATGGTAGCGGCAATGGACATAGTTCCTTTTGCGCGCATTCATCTAAGACCATTACAACTGTGCATGCTCAGTCAGTGGAATGGGGATTATACAGACTTGTCTCCGAAGATACAAGTAAATCAGAGGACCAGAGACTCACTCCGTTGGTGGCTGTCCCTGGACAACCTGTCACAAGGGATGACATTCCGCAGACCAGAGTGGGTCATTGTCACGACCGACGCCAGTCTGATGGGCTGGGGCGCGGTCTGGGGATCCCTGAAAGCTCAGGGTCTTTGGTCTCGGGAAGAATCTCTTCTACCGATAAATATTCTGGAACTGAGAGCGATATTCAATGCTCTCAAGGCTTGGCCTCAGCTAGCGAGGGCCAAGTTCATACGGTTTCAATCAGACAACATGACAACTGTTGCGTACATCAACCATCAGGGGGGAACAAGGAGTTCCCTAGCGATGGAAGAAGTGACCAAAATCATTCTATGGGCGGAGTCTCACTCCTGCCACCTGTCCGCTATCCACATCCCAGGAGTGGAAAATTGGGAAGCGGATTTTCTGAGTCGTCAGACATTGCATCCGGGGGAGTGGGAACTCCATCCGGAAATCTTTGCCCAAGTCACTCAGCTGTGGGGCATTCCAGACATGGATCTGATGGCCTCTCGTCAGAACTTCAAAGTTCCTTGCTACGGGTCCAGATCCAGGGATCCCAAGGCGGCTCTAGTGGATGCACTAGTAGCACCTTGGACCTTCAAACTAGCTTATGTGTTCCCGCCGTTTCCTCTCATCCCCAGGCTGGTAGCCAGGATCAATCAGGAGAGGGCGTCGGTGATCTTGATAGCTCCTGCGTGGCCACGCAGGACTTGGTATGCAGATCTGGTGAATATGTCATCGGCTCCACCTTGGAAGCTACCTTTGAGACGAGACCTTCTTGTTCAGGGTCCGTTCGAACATCCGAACCTGGTTTCACTCCAGCTGACTGCTTGGAGATTGAACGCTTGATCTTATCGAAGCGAGGGTTCTCAGATTCTGTTATCGATACTCTTGTTCAGGCCAGAAAGCCTGTAACTAGAAAGATTTACCACAAAATTTGGAAAAAATATATCTGTTGGTGTGAATCTAAAGGATTCCCTTGGGACAAGGTTAAGATTCCTAAGATTCTATCCTTCCTTCAAGAAGGATTGGAAAAAGGATTATCTGCAAGTTCCCTGAAGGGACAGATTTCTGCCTTGTCTGTGTTACTTCACAAAAAGCTGGCAGCTGTGCCAGATGTTCAAGCCTTTGTTCAGGCTCTGGTTAGAATTAAGCCTGTTTACAAACCTTTGACTCCTCCTTGGAGTCTCAATTTAGTTCTTTCAGTTCTTCAGGGGGTTCCGTTTGAACCCTTACATTCCGTTGATATTAAGTTATTATCTTGGAAAGTTTTGTTTTTAGTTGCAATTTCTTCTGCTAGAAGAGTTTCAGAATTATCTGCTCTGCAGTGTTCTCCTCCTTATCTGGTGTTCCATGCAGATAAGGTGGTTTTACGTACTAAACCTGGTTTTCTTCCAAAAGTTGTTTCTAACAAAAACATTAACCAGGAGATTATCGTACCTTCTCTGTGTCCGAAACCAGTTTCGAAGAAGGAACGTTTGTTGCACAATTTGGATGTTGTTCGCGCTCTAAAATTCTATTTAGATGCTACAAAGGATTTTAGACAAACATCTTCCTTGTTTGTTGTTTATTCCGGTAAAAGGAGAGGTCAAAAAGCAACTTCTACCTCTCTCTCTTTTTGGATTAAAAGCATCATCAGATTGGCTTACGAGACTGCCGGACGGCAGCCTCCCGAAAGAATCACAGCTCATTCCACTAGGGCTGTGGCTTCCACATGGGCCTTCAAGAACGAGGCTTCTGTTGATCAGATATGTAGGGCAGCGACTTGGTCTTCACTGCACACTTTTACCAAATTTTACAAGTTTGATACTTTTGCTTCTTCTGAGGCTATTTTTGGGAGAAAGGTTTTGCAAACCGTGGTGCCTTCCATTTAGGTGACCTGATTTGCTCCCTCCCTTCATCCGTGTCCTAAAGCTTTGGTATTGGTTCCCACAAGTAAGGATGACGCCGTGGACCGGACACACCTATGTTGGAGAAAACAGAATTTATGTTTACCTGATAAATTACTTTCTCCAACGGTGTGTCCGGTCCACGGCCCGCCCTGGTTTTTTTAATCAGGTCTGATAATTTATTTTCTTTAACTACAGTCACCACGGTACCATATGGTTTCTCCTATGCAAATATTCCTCCTTAACGTCGGTCGAATGACTGGGGTAGGCGGAGCCTAGGAGGGATCATGTGACCAGCTTTGCTGGGCTCTTTGCCATTTCCTGTTGGGGAAGAGAATATCCCACAAGTAAGGATGACGCCGTGGACCGGACACACCGTTGGAGAAAGTAATTTATCAGGTAAACATAAATTCTGTTTTTAAATTGACTATATAGCTACTTATTAAATTCAGCAAATATTCATATTTAATGTTATACAAATAGACAATATCATATACATTAATGTTTGAAAACTATGTATATAATTTGTCCAAACTTTGAATCCTTAAGACTTCTATATTTTCAAAAATACATAGGTTAAAACATGTTGAAATCTTGATTCTTAGGTTTTCATCTTCCCATATTACCCTTCTTAGGCATAGACACTCTACCAGATTCATATGTTCATATTTAATGTGTCTGAATATATACAGTCGTATGCAAATGTTTAGGCACCCGTGACAATTTCCATGATTCTCATTTATAAATAATTGTGTGTTTGGATCAGCAATGTCATTTTGATCTATCAAATACCTGAAGGACACAGTAATATTTCAGTAGTGAAATGAGGTTTATTGGCTTAACAGAAAATGTGCAATAGGCATCAAAACGAAATTAGACAGGTGCATAAATTTGGGCACCCATGTCATTTTGTTGATTTGAATACCTGTAACTACCTAGCACTGATTAATTGGTTTGGTGAGCCCATTAAGCCTTGAACTTCATAGACAGGTGCATCCAATCATGAGAAAGGGTATTTAAGGTGGCCAATTGCAAGTTGTTGTTCTCTTTGACTCTCCTTTGAAGAGTGGCAACACGGGGGCCTCAAAACAACTCTCAAATGACCTGAAAACAAAGTTTGTTCAACATTATGGTTTAGGGGAAAGCTACAAAAAGCTATCGCAGAGGTTTAAGCTGTCAGTGTCCACTGTGAGGAACATAGTGAGGAAATGGAAGACCACAAGCACAGTTCTTGTTAAGGCCAGAAGTAAAATATCGGAGAGGCAAAGGATGGTGAAAATGGTCAAAAACAGCCCACAGACCACCGCCAAAGACCTACAACATAATCTTGCTGCAGATGGTGTCACTGCATCGTTCAACAATTCAGTGTATGGGAGAGTGATGTGGAAGAAGACGTTTCTGCACACATGCCACAAACAGAGTCGCTTGAGGTATGCAAACACACATTTGGACAAGCCAGATTCATTTTGGAAGAAGGTGCTGTGGACTGATGAAACAAAGATTGAGTTATTTGGTCATAACAAGGGGCGTTATGCATGGCGGCAAAAGAACACATCATTCCAAGACAAACACTTGCTAGCCACAGTAAATTTTGGTGGATGTTCCATCATGCTGTGTGGCCAGTGCCGGTACTGGGAATCTTGTTAAAGTTGAGGGTCGCATGGATTCCACTCGATATCAGCAGATACTTGAGAATAATGTTGAGGAATCAGTCACAAAGTTGAAGTTACGCTGGAGCTGGATATTTCAACAAAACAATGACCCAAAATACTGCTCAAAATCTACTCTGGCATTTATGCAGAGGAGCAAGAACAATGTTCTGGAATGGCCATCCCCTGACCTGAATATCATTGAAAATCTGTGGGGTGATTTGAAGTGTGCTGTCCATGCTTGGCAACCATCAAACCTAACTGAACTGAAGAGGTTTTGCAAGGAGGAATGGTCCAAAATACATTCATCCAGAATCCAGACACTCATTACAGGCTATAGGAAGTGTCTAGAGGCTGTTATTTCTGTTAAAGGAGGCTCTACTAAATATTGATGCAATATTTCTGTTGGGGTGCCCAAATTTATGCACCTGTCTAATTTTGTTTTGATGCATATTGCACATTAATCCAATAAACCTCATTTCACTACTGGAATATTACTGTGTCCGTCAGTTATTTGATAGATCAAATTGAAATTGCTGATCCAAACACCCAATTATTTATAAATGAAAATCATGGAAATTGTCGGGGGTGCCTAAACTTTTGCATACAACTGTATATATTCATTTAAGTATCTTAAACTACATGAAAATTAGGCACAATTTCTTTATCTGAGATCTAGTTTCCCATGTCATACAGAGACTTTAAACGCCAGCTTGTCTGGGAGATGTATATTGGGGGCTTAGAATGGGACAATTTATCACCTATATGCTAAGGGCTATTTCCTCTGAGTATGTTTGTACATTCCACTATTTTTACAGACGGAGCAATTGGTTTTTCAAATAGGGAAAAAAAATCTTTACACAGGCCTCCTTTGAAATGGATAATTGGGACATTCTGGCTTGTAATGTGTATTCTAGTCACGGCTGGTGGTCTGTGTCATCCTGAGATTTTACAGATGTGAGTTCCTTTCTTCTCAGATGTTCTGTTAATCAGGAAAAAGGGGGGTTGGGGCCATAGTGAGACTAATTCATATAAAATTTGATTTTTGCTAAAATAAAATATTAGATTCTATGATGTATCTGTAGTTTATTTAAGGCCACTTCACAGATACACTGACATACCCATTACTAAGTTTTGCATAACCAACACTATTTTTACCTTTTACCTCTGTGATTACCTTGTATCTAAGCCTCTGCAGACTGCCCCCTTATTTCAGTTCTTTTGACAGACTTGTATTTTAGCCAGTCAGTGCTGGCTCATATGTAACTCCACTGGAGTGAGCACAATGTTATCTATATGACACACATGAAATAACAGACTTTGGTTTAGATTGCAAGTCAACCACAATAATAACGTGTACTGTGCTTGGCTTTGAGTAAACAATAATGCATGATCAGGTATTACTAAACCTAGATGCTCCTGGCTTCCTTCTAGACAGAGTCCACTGTGTACCTAGATCTAGGAAAATCTCAAGCGACAAACCTAGAGATGTCCTTGCCAGAGTAATTTTTTTTTACTCACAAAGAGAAGATCCTCCATGAGATGGCAAATGGTCCTAGTTTGCTGGAAAAATTCCAATCTATTACAGTTTACCCTGATCTCTCACTAAGGGCTGACAGTTGTACAAGCTTAGGGATTGTTTAGCAATGATCGTCTGCATTGAAAGAGACAATCATTGCTAAACGATCTCTAAGCTTGTACAACTGTCAGCCCTTAGTGATTTATATAAACAGAGGAGAACTCTTGAAAAGCAGAAATCTTCTGCACCGAGAGTATATGTAGCGTCACAGCCTCCCCCTCCCTCTTCCCCCACGGAGGTTACAACACACAAATTACACTGATGATAGTGCCTGGCTGCCTGAAGAAAACGGCTTTTCTTAAATCCTAAAACTTGTGGGCAGTTTGAAGTTTTAACTGTGGGGGGAGTTAGAAACACAAATAAACAGTACATAATGATCATTTTATTAAAGTTAAGATGCATATTATGTGTATTATACATACATGGCTAAATCTAATACCTTTATACACAGATGTGATCCTCTAAGTACACTGTATTTAATATAGCTGTGTGTGTCCTTGACTGCATCATGAGCATGTGACTTCTGTGCCCCTGCCTGTAGCGTGCGTTACAATATGGCAGCTTACATAGGAGAATCCAGCAGTGGATCAGTACTGTATTTTAAAACAATATCCTTCAACAGTTTGGGGTAAAAGGAGCATATAAAATAGTCAGCAGTGATTATTTTATTTTTATTAATAAGAAAAAGTAGGTTTTAGGGATTTATACCAGGTGTTTAGTGTCCCTTTAAGGATTTCCATGAGTCTAGGAATAGTGCGTGCTGGGTCAGAAGAGAATATGGTAATATCATCAGTAATTAATGCGACTTTGTGTTTTGTTCCAAATAACGTGATTCCTTCTAGTCCCTGTTCTGAGCGTATCTGTTCAGCTAGGGGTTCAACTGCCAGGGCAAATAGAAGGGGGACAGCCCTGTCTAGTGCCATTGGAAATCAGGAATGGTAGCGATTGGAAACCCAGTCCCTTAACTTTGGCTGATGGTGTGGAGTAAAGGGTTTGGATAGCAAGACAAATTGTAGAAGGGAACTTAAAAGCCTTTAAAGTTTCCCAGAGGTAGGCCCATCGGACTCTATCAAAAGCCTTCTCTGCATCTAAAGAGATGACTGAGAAAGGCTTGTTCATTCTGGTGGATTCACCGATTACGTTGATAAGATGCCTAGTGTTATCTGGGCCTTCTTTATTATGGATGAATCCTACCTGATCTGGGTCAATTAAGCTAGGCAGCAGCTTACAGATACAATTCACCAGAAGTTTAGAGTCGATTTTGACATCCACGTTAATTAGGGAGATGGGCCTATAGTTGGAGCACAGAGTGGGGTCTTTATTCGGCTTGGGGATCGTGACAATAGTGGCCTCTAAGAATTCTTTTTTAAAGCTGCCCTCCTCTTTCGCTAAATCAAAAAATCTGAGAAGCAGGGAGGATAGTTCCTGTGTATATATCTTGTAGAAATGAGCAAGGAATCCATCTGGCACAGGTGTCTTAAAGGGTTTCAGGTTTTTAATGATTTTTTAAAATTTCTTATAGAGTGAAGGTGAAGGGGGTAGTAAGCGTGTCTTGTTATTCATTCATAAGAGTCGTTAGGTTCAGTGAGTTGAGGAACTGTTGGATGTTGTGCAGTGAAGCCGGGTTATTATTCTCCCCATTTTCAATGTTATATAAGTCTGCAAAGCAGTCTCCTTTTTGTGAGGGCAGTCTAAATGTTTTTTTGTCTTGTTGGATTTGATGGATGCGAGAAGTGTTAGTCCAATAATGTAATCTATTGGCCAACATAGTGTCAGCCTTATTACCCTTATGGTAAAATATTTGTTTGAGCTTTGCTAGATTTTGCTGTGTTCTGTGCAGTTCTAATTGGCTGATATGAGTTCGGATGGCAGTGATTTGCGCAGTTGTGTCTTCTGTGATGATGGAGCGGTTGGAAATCTCTTTGAACTTGCTATGTGTCTGGGCTAGAGTAAGTCCAGCAAGCTTTTTAGGCGGGGCTGTTTGCGGATAATGTATCCTCTTATGACTGCTTAAACAGCCCCCCATAGTGTGTCGTCTTTAGTCTGTGCATTGTCATTTTATTGGATAAGCTCTATGATGTCTTGTCTCAACTTCCTTAAAAGGGATGTCCGATAAGATGATACGGGGTAAACTCCAGGCAGTCCTGAGTTTGGGGCTGTCAGTGGATTGTAAGTCGGCTAAGACTTGATCATGGTCTGACCAAGGGCAGAGAGAAATGTTAGTGTGAGTGACTGAATCTAAGGTTTCAACTAGCCAGAATATATTTTTAGTTGGGGTCACTGTTTTCCTGAGATATGTGGGCTGGTGTGTGTTAGGTAGGTAAATAGATACTAAGTTTACACACTAAGAGTGTGTAACTGGCCTGAGGGTCTCTAATCACCTGGATTTGTTCGAATGTCAGTCTTTTATGTACTAAAATAGCTGTCCCTCTAGCTTTTTTAGTAAAAGGAGAATGTTCTATGGTCGTGTAAGTATGTGATTGAAATCTATGGGGAGTGTCTAACTGCAAGTGAGTCTCCTGAAGGAACACCGCATCTGGGTTATGGAATTTAAGAGAGAGAGAGCTAAGAGACTAGATTTGAAAGGGGAATTGAGGCCTCTAGTGTTATGAGTAAAGACTTTAAGGTGATTCATTTATAGTTGTAGTTATAAAGCCTTAAAATGGGAGGGGTTATGAAATTTGAAATATAGTCGTCCTGAGTTGGATGTTTGGGTAGTCAGGGATGGGAAATAGGGGTAGTAGGGAAGGAAAGATTAGTCTAAGACTTAGGTCTAGGTAATGTATCAAGAACATGAGGTGGAAATAGTCCACCTAGGAGGAACCCTGGCATGGGCTACCCTATGTGGGGGGGGAGTAGGTGGGAGCTGATATTACCAGCCCCGCTCCGGGTATAAACAAGTCAATAGAAAATATTAACATTAGTCAACTAAGCATACATATCATAACAGTTACTAGCCGACACCAATGGTGTCAAGGAAAACCAAAAGAAAAGTAACAGTGGTAACCCTCTATTGAGGCAGCTCTGTCATATATCAAGTGCTATGCCAACCCTGCTCCATACCAGAAAAAACAGTGTAAACAGACAACCATGTTAACTTGTGTATTAGAACTTCATTCTGTTGACCAGCACCAGGGGTGACCCTGTCATCACAGAGTCATCCTCTACTACTCGTAGAGAGAAGTGCACTCAATAGAGGGAAGATAAACAAATACTCAATCTTGGCCCGAACTCAGGGCGGAAGAGTGTGAGGTCGGGAAAGTTCCTGCATCTGTTGGGTTTTCAGTCTCTTTGGTCTTTAATCCTTGACGGACCATTCGGGTGCATTTGCACGTAATTTTTTCTGTGTAGAAGGTTGGGCCCGTAAGACATCAGTTAAGAGGCCCCACTGTGTGAGGAGAGTGTTACCTTGAGGTAAGGTAGAAACCATGTGTGTCTGGTTGTCTTTTGTTATTATTAGTTTAGTTGGGTAGCCCCATCTGTATTTTATGCTTGCCCTGCATAGTACTGAGGTGACCGTCTGGAATTGTCTTCGTTGTTGTAGAGTATGTGCCGACAAATCGGGCAATAGCTGGATATCTTTCAACCTGTCCGAGAGCTACGGCTTTCTGAAGGCAGCCTGCATCAGTTTGTCTTTGAATAGGAAACTATGGAAGCAGACAATGATGTCACTTAACTTGTCTTGTTAGACATAATGTCCTTGACAGGGCCCAACAGTTCGCTGAGGAGCTCCTTCAAGTAGCCCTGAAGGTCTGTCGGTTGCAATTCTTCTGGAACCCCTCGGAACCGGACATTGTTTCTGCGTGCTCGATCCTCCACGTTCAGATTGGGCTTCTGAGTATGCCAAGAGGTTTGTCTGGTCCATGGCTATGTCATCTTGTTTCCTTTCAAGAGCATCTACTCTCTCACCTATCTCACAAATATCTTCATGCAACTCGGCATGACTTCTTTGTATTTCCTTCATGATGGAACGTGTTTGCAAGGCAAGCATTTTTTTTAGAGTTGCTTCAGTAATTAAATATTGGGATTGAGAAGAAAGGTGGAGATCGGATTGAGAGCCTTCTCCTAGTGACTCCGAGTCGCTAAGGCCATTATTTGATCCCTTCTTAGGCTCTTTGGGTGGTTGAGTAAAATGGTCAAAGACTGTTTTTTTAATGTTCACCCGGGTCTTCATGTGCCTTCTGGAAGTATAAGGCATTCTCGAGTGAGGTATACAGATATGGTGAGTACAGGTTTGTTAAGTATGTCTTTTGAAGTGGTATTAGATTACTGTTTTAGTTGACAAAAGAGAAGTTATCTATACAATTAGAGTACATTGAAAAGTGGAGCAGTGCTGGGTGGCATCTCCTGGTCGTTACCCTCCCATGGCAGCCAGTGGGGTGGCCTACCGCAAATGGTTAAATAAGGCAAGTGGGTACTCGTATGGGGAGGGAGTAGATGGGGATACACAAGGTCAGATCAAGATATTTAGTGGCCTTTAATCTACAGGGTAGTGTCAACCAACTTGTAGGTTGTCCCTTTTCCTAAAGTTGCTATATACCGGGTATGGCAGCAATAAAGGGGCAAACACCAAGGAGACACCACAGAGTAAAATAAAGGGCATAACCAATCAATACAACAATGTGATACATGTCTATTTAAACTACAGTATGTGGTCTCAAGAGTTGTTAAAAAAAAGTGTGAGGTTTAGAAAAAATGTTGCGATTGCTCAGCTGCTGATCGCTTTCTTCTGCCTTTGTCTCAGCGCGGTAGCGCTTTCTTGGTTGCTTAGCAACCCTGTTCCTGTCGGCACTTCTGATGACGTCAGGAGGCCTTCTTATTCCGGCGTCTCCTCTCATCGGTGCCTGTTTGTTTTCACTCGTTGGCTAAGTGAGTACAATTTATACCTGTGTTATTCTGAACCTGTGCCTACTTATTCTGAACCCTGAACCCCTACCTGCCTGATCATATCGTTGCTGGACACTGCTTACCTGACTACTCTATTGGTTAACCCATTCCTGCCTGATTACACGTTGCTGGACACTGCTTACTTGACTACTCTATTGGTTAACCCATACCTGCCTGATTACACGTTGCTGGACACTGCTTACCTGACTACTCTATTGGTTAACCCATACCTGCCTGATTACACGTTGCTGGACATTGCTTACCTGACTACTCTATTGGTTAACCCCTATCTGCCTGATTACACGTTGCTGGACATTGCTTACCTGACTACTCTATTGGTTAACCCATACCTGCCTGATTACACGTTGCTGGACACTGCTTACCTGACTACTCTTTTGGTTAACCCATACCTGCCTGATTACACGTTGCTGGACATTGCTTACCTGACTACTCTATTGGTTAACCCCTATCTGCCTGATTACACGTTGCTGGACATTGCTTGCTTGATTACTCTACTGGTTAACCCCTATCTGCCTGATTACACGTTACTGGATATTGCTTGCCTGACTATACTATTGGTTAACCTTACCTGCCTGATTACACGTTGCTGTACATCGCTTGCCTGATTACTCTATTGATTAACCCTATCTTCACGAAGTTTCTTCTCCTGACCCTGCTGTGCCATCTTCCAGTCTATTACTGTGAGTATATAATACTACAGCTGTCGCAGGGTCAGATCCTGGTATATACTCACTGTGCTAGGGTGTTATTAACCTCATTCTAGCATTTGGGTCTAACTCTGGACTTTACCTATCCTGACAAAAAATATTAGCGCAAGATCAGAGTTAGAACCTATCTCCCACATCGGGCAATAAGGGGATACGACCCAATGGGAATGGGAAAAGGGAAGAGGAAGTGACCCGCCTAGACGAGCTAGGCGGGAAAGGAGGAGGTCCAAACAGGAGAAAAATAGGGATAGAAGCAACCACAAAAGAGACCAAACCACACGTGATACAAATCAAGATAAACAACAAAACAGCATGTAGTCTAATATGTTATCAGCTATAGTAAACTGTCAAAATGAATGTATACAATATAAGGTAAACTAGTTCTGTTGAAATGTTTGATCTCGGCAGCTCCCAATTATTAATAGGGGTAGGTCCCCTGTCTACTAGAATAACAACTTCAAATAATGGGGCTTGGGAAAGTTCCAAAATTCACACCCTCTAGAATTGTGTCACCCCTGATGTACTTTACGGTGTGTCTGAGAGATAACTGAAGGAATGAGAATAATCACTGGAGCTTATATGGGGGGCTGAGAGGCAGTGTAAGAGGGGTTAATAAACCTGGATAACCCTGAAGTGGGGAGTGTAAATAATGAAGGTTTAGATCTCACCCAAACTGCTTGTACCGGAACAGTCCCAATGTCGGATAAGTTAGAGCTTGTGTGTAGCACTGTAGACTCCCACAGCCGAAGCAGGCTCAGCTGAGATGCAGAGACATGGTGAATTCCCATGCAGAAAAGCCCAGACTGTATACCGGTGCTGTGTGGCTCTCCTATGGGTGCTGTGACCTGGGAGTCTAGGAGCTAGAGAGCAAAGATGTTACCTTTTTGTGCCCTTTCGCCACCTTCCTCCAATCTTCCTCGCTGCCGCAAGTCCACTGTAGTCTGGCCAGGTTAGGCCCAGCCGCTGGAACAATCTTCTCGCACTGGGACCGGAATCTCTATAATCTGTCACTGGTAGGTGAGACAGACAGGCGGTGCAGCGTTGTGCGCCTGGAGGTTTAATGGCCCGTGGTGTAATAGGCCAGCCAGCACTAGGCCTCCTTGGCAACTCCCGCAATCAGCCTTCCTCCCCAGTCCTCAGGTCCAAAGCGGAGCCCCGACCCTCCGAAGCAAGGTGTAGATGGCGGTAAGGGGAAAGATCTCAGTTCAGAGAGGCTGTAATGGCGTGTTGCTGTAGCCCTGGCATATCATGCTCAAAAAAGTCTCCTTTCAGTCAGACTAAGCGACTCGGGCTTATCACTCCTTCTCAGGCTTGACACAAATAATAATACACAAGATAATTAGAGCAGTATATGCACGGAGCTCTTGTCAAGTGTGGCCGCACTGTTCAGCGGTTAACTACGCTTCTCGTCCTCGGGGGTTTCAAATGTTGGAAGCGATCATGATCGCTTCCAGATGCTTTCAGGGTATTGCAGCGATGCCTCAATATTGAGGCATTGTGCAATACCCTTTTTTAAGCAAACCGATGCAGAGAGAGTCACTCTGTGCCCCTCTCTGTCCCTCTCTGCATCGGCTAGCGATGGTGGTGTGGGAGGGAAGCGGGTGGGCAGCCCATTCTAATACGATATGGGATCCTGAGATATATAAAAGAGTTAAACAAGATAAAAATGTAGATATATCAATATAGCGATTAAGTTTAGGGAATACATTGCACAGTATAACATATTTGGCATTCCTCTCATCCAACTGATAAAGATGTTAAATCTTTTCAAAACCTCAACATTTATATTCCAGGTTGGATTATTTTTTTCACATTTCCTCAATAGATTTCAAGACTCTAAAATAAAAAAAAAATCTTGGTCCGATCATGATGCGCTTTTAGTACAAATGTCCAATCAACGTCTTTTTCCAGGTGGAAACTGCTTAATTATCTTTGGTCAGACCGTGAATTGAAATATGTTATAAAATCATCAATCACAGAGTTTCTGTTTACAAATACGGATCACCAGATATTCAGTCAAACTCTTTGGGCTACTTTAAAAGCATACCTTAGGGGGATAAGTATTCAACAGCAACTATTAAGAAAGAAACAGGGCGCCCCCTTAGCGATACTTTTAGCTACATTACGAAATAAAGAAACACAAAATAAAACCAGCCCTTCTCATGTGCTTACGTTAGAAAAAGAGACACTGAGAAAATAGATAAAAGATAGAGACTGAATGAGTTTAAGAAGCAGTCCTTCACTTTACGCAATTACTATACTATCAGGGCTATAAGGCCTCTACTCTTTTGGCACATAAGCTTAAAAGGCGAATGGTTGCATTGAGAAATTTCCCCAAAGAAAATTGGTGAGGCATTTGCAATGTATTATTCTCAACTATACAACCTGCATTCCTCCCAAACTAGTACTGTTTTGCCAAAAGAACCTATTACCTCCTTCCTACAAAAATTGTGACTACCTACACTGACAACTGAGATTCGGGAAACATTACTAGCACCATTTTCCTTAGCTGAGATTTGCAGACTAGTAAAAGAACTACGGAATAATAAAGCCCCAGGCCCTGTTGGCTTTAAAGCCACATTCTATAAATCCTTTCAAACTCTCCTTAACCCTATCCTTTTGAAATTATTTGAGGACGCTAGAGAGTTAGGAAGTTTTAGAAGAGAAATCCTGGATACGACTATTTTGACCATCCCTAAATCGGGAAATGATCCCACATTGTGTAGAAGCTATTGCCCTATATCATTAAGGGATACTAAACCCAATTTTTTTCTTTCATGATTCAGATAGAGCATAACATTTTAAGCAACTTTCTAATTTACTCCTATTATCAATTTGTCTTCGTTCTCTTACTATGCTTATTTGAAAAAGAAGGCATCTATGCTAAGGAGCCAGACAATGTTAGGTTCAGACACTGTACAGCACTTGTTTATTGGTGGTGAATAAATGTCAGCAAGAACAACCCAGGTTGTGAACCAAAAATGGTCAGTCTTCTAAACTTATATTCTTAATTTTCAAATAAAGATAGCAAAAGAATGAAGAAAAATTGATAATAGGAGTAAATTAGAAAGTTGCTTAAAATTGCATGCTCTATCTGAATCATGAAAGAAAATATTTGGGTTCAGTGTCCCTTTAACTATTGAATATTTTTACAGGGGCTGAGAGACTGAAGACGCCTTACCTATACGCATACCTAAATTTGAGCTTAAGGGCCTACAGGCAAGTTATGACTTTATGTGGTCTAATGACTCAATTAAGCGTTTAGGAGTTTAGTTGGGCCCAAATTGTCAAATAGTTAGAGACAAATATTTTGGAGATCTATTGAAAGAAATAAAGATTCTTTTAAATTACTGGACTTTTAGGGAGGTATCCTGGCTAGGTCGAATAGCCTCAATAAAAATGACCATTTTACCGAATGACTGGTACCTGTTTAGATATCTCCTGATAAATTTGTCAGGGAACCTTTTAGATAGATTTCATGCCTTATTTATGAGGCATATCTGGCTAAGCAAGAAACCCAGAATTTCAAGCAAAATTTTGCAAAAGAGATTGTCAGGGAGGAGTCTCTTCACCATACATTTTAGTCTATTATGAGGCGGCCCGCCTCACACACATCACCTTATGGAGCTCCACTGGGGAAATTCCTTGGTCGAAAAGTGTAGAACAGGCTTCCCTGCCACTAGAAAAATAATTACAAGATCTACCATGGATTCGGGTTTATAAATGGAAAAGTAAAAAGTTAAAGCAATGCGATTATCCTACAGGCTTGTTTCTCAACCTGTGGTATGTGTACCCCTGGGGGTACCTGGAGCACTGACAAAGGGTACTCAGGGATTGCCCTTTTCTTTCTTTTTTTTTGTCCTGATGCAGCTAAATTAAAGGGACAATCAAGATAAAACAAAACTTTCATGATTCAGAGAGAGATTCAATTTACTTTTGTCACCAATTTTACTTTGTTCTCTTGGTATTCTTATTTGAAAGCTAAACCTAGGAGGTTCATATGCTAATTTCTTAGACCTTAAAGGCCACCTCTAATCTCAGCTTTTATCTTTGCTGCACTGAAAATTCTAATAGCAAGAACATGGAAAAAGTTAGACCCCTCTCTAGATTCTGTGTTTAGAGAAATAGGGGCCGATTCATCAAGCTCCGTATGGACCACTGCTCCATAACTTTTCTGCCTGCTCTGAGGCCGCGGACAGAAATCGTATTTGATCGGGTTGATTGACACTCCCTGCTAGCGCGAATCTACAAGAACTGCTGGTGCAATGATAAATGCCGACAACGCATGCTGTCGGCATTTATCAATGTGCCGTGGACATGATACGCTACATAGTATCATGTCCGCTTGCACTATGTTAAATATACCCCATAGACTACTTTGCCAAAATGGAGAGAAGCTTCTATCAGAGTTTAGATACATTAGATTCATATTGGAACATATGGGATATATGGCTCCATAGGTGAGCATGCAAGAGTTGACTGCTGAGGTTTTGGACTTTGTTCTATGTCTACCGCACTTCTTTCTCCTTATTAAGGTTTTTTTGTTTCGTTTTTTCTTCTCTCCCCTTCCTTGCTTCTCCCACCCGAGTGTACATAAAGTCTTTGCCCATCTGAGGCACTTTCTGTAGTAGAGTATGAAATTCATATGGTAGCTGCGAAGTCTACTTTAAACCCCTTGGGGTATGATGTTTATGTCAGCCGTAAGGAATCAGTCCAGGATTTAACCCAACTGCTAGCATGATAAAATAAACACACGCGAGCACACTGAGAGGAAACCAGGACGGGATCCACTCAGGATAAAATTAAAGGGACACTAAACCCAAAAAATTTCTTTCATGATTCAGATAGTGAATACAAATTTAAACAATATTACAATTTACTTCTATTATTTATTTTGCTTCATTTTGTAGATATCCTTAGTTGAAGAAAAAGCAATCCACATGGGTGAGCCAATCACGCAAGGCTTCTATGTGCAGGAACCAATCAGCAGCTACTGAGCCTATCTAGATATGCTTTTCAGCCAAGAATATCAAGAGAATAAAACAAATTATATAATAGAAGTAAATTAGGAAGTTGTTTAAAATTGTATGATCTTTTTAAATCATGAAAGAAAAAATGTGGGTTTCATGTCCCTTTAAGGATAATATTATGCAGGAAAAGAAAACAGTGTACTCACAAGTGTTGCAGGGTCACAGAACAGTATCTACTGAGATGAGAGGTACAAGGTAAAGAGACTTATGCTGGTTGAAGGTATACCAAAAGAATGGTCAGAGAATGCAGAGGTCAGTACCGCCTTGAGCAGGCAGGGGATGATCCGTTAGAGTGGTCAGGTAATGCAGAGGTCAAAGTCCCTTTGAGCAGGATTAAGTATAAGGCAGCAGAGTGGTCAGGCAAAGCAATGGTCAATGTCCCTTTAATCAGGTTTAGGATAAGGCTGCAGTGTAGTCAGGCAACACAATGGTCAATGTACCTTTAAGCAGGTTTAGGATAAGGCAGCAGAGTGGTCAGGCAAAGCAAGGGTCAATATCCAATAAGCGGTTTATAAGGATCAGGCTGCAGAGTAGTCAGGAAAGGCAAGGGTCAATATCCAGTAAGCGGTTTATAAGGATCAGGTTGCAAATTAGTCAGGCAAGGCAAGGGTCAATATCCAGTAAGCGGTTTATAAGGATCAGGCTGCAGAGTAGTCAGACAAGGCAAGGGTCAATATCAAGTAAGCGGTTTATAAGGATCAGGCTGCAGAGTAGTCAGGCAAGGGTCAATATCCAGTAAGCGGTTTATAAGGATCAGGCTGCAGAGTAGTCAGGCAAGGCAAGGGTCAATATTGAGTAAGCGATGTATAATAGATATGAACACTGACAAATTGGCCCTGAAGAAAACTCCCGCCGGCATTTAAAGCCAGTGACGAGAGAAGGCTGTGATATATGGGGGCGTGTCACAGAAAGGCTGCGTCACATTACTAGGCAAGGAGGAGATCCAGGATCCGCGGAGACACGTCGATGAATGGATCATGACAGCACCTCCCTCGAGGACCTATCTGGGGAACTGGACCTGGCCTAGAAGGATGAGCTTTGTGAAACGCCTTAATCAGAGCAGGAGCATGAACCTGTCGTGCTGGTTCCCAAGACCGTTCTGGAACCGGTAACCCTTCCAATGGATGAGATAGTATAGAATCTTGCCAAGAAGTTTGGAATCCAAGATATGACTAGCCTCAAATTCAGGTTGTCCATGAATGAGAAGAGGTGGAGGGTTGGAATACCTATTAGAAGTGACTGGTTTTAGAAGAGAAACGTGGAAAACAGGATGAGCTTTGAGAGTTTTTGGTAGTGCAATTCGATAAGCAGTAGAGCAGTTTTGACCCAAGATCAGGAAAGGACCCACATAACGAGGTCCTAATTTAGAAGAAGGTTGCTTGAGATGGAGATGACGTGTTGAAATCCAAACCTTATCCCCAGGACGGTATTTGGGGGACTTCTTCCGTCTGAGATCAGCATAGAATTTATATCGGTTAGAAGCTTTGGAGAGAAGAAGACAAATCTTTTGCCAATGACGACATAGTTTACGAGCAGAAAGATCAGCAGCAAGAGTTTCAGTAGACGAAGAGAAAAGAGGAGATGTTCTGGGTTGAAATCCATTGGCTGCCTGAAAGGGAGATGTCTTAAGAGAGGTGTTGTAGTGAGCATTATGAGCCAATTCTGCAATAGGTAGGAAGTGAGTCCAATTGGAGTGATGATGGGCCACATAATGTCTAAGATAAGTTTCCAAGCATTGGTTTACCCTCTTGGTTTGACCATTGGATTGAGGGTGGTGTGAAGTAGACAAAGAGGTGGTAGTTCCAAAATGTTTACAAACAGATCTCCAAAGCCGAGAAACAAACTGTATGCCTCTATCCGAGACAATATCGAGAGGAAACCCATGTAATCTCACAATGTGTTGAAGAAAAAGTTCAGAAAGGGTTTTAGCAGAGGGCAAGTCAGATAATGGAACAAAATGGGCTGACTTAGTAAATCTGTCGACAATAACCCAAACAGTATTGTTTCCAGCTAAAAGAGGAAGGTCGGTAATAAAATCCATGGACAAATGGGTCCATGGTTGCTGAGGTATGGGTAGAGGTTGGAGCAGGCCAGAAGGAAGATGGCAAGGTGTCTTGTTGGCAGCACATTGAGTACAAGCAGAAACATAATCTTTGACATCTTGAGTTAAAGAGGGCCACCAGATGTGTTATTTGAGGTTCTTAGAAGTGTTGCTGATACCAGGGTGTCCAGAGAGGGGACTGTCATGAGCCCAAAGTAACATTTTAGAGCGGAGGTGTTCAGGGACCAAAAGTAAACCAGCAGGAGGTTTGCAAGAAGAAGGGAGATCCTCTTAAGCAGTTTGTAATTCACGTAAGGAAGAAGCTGATACCTGGGCTATGACCTCATGAGGATAGAGAATAGTGCCAGACTCTGGAGTATTGACTGCTTGAAATTGTCTGAAAAGAATGTTGTGGTTATCTATTAATTTAAAATATCTTTACTTTCTACTAAATATAATATACTAAATCTCTATGGTGAAACCACTAAAACCAACACACATAAATTGTGAAATAAACTCTATGAGAGGGTCTCCATTATTTCCAAACAGTTTATTTAGGAATCAATATATGTTAATAATAAGATAAATATTTACAGGTATATATGCAAATCTATTTTACAGCTACACAGTCCACCTTTAATACAGGGCAACTTTACTACAAAAAAAATCCCAATTTGTGCAATACTGCTACACAGAATATTATCCCAGAAATACTTAGCCAGATTCTCTGTGTCCAACATCATTAATCTTTTAGCAGGAGCAGGATAAAAGAGAGAGAGGTTCTGGTGTTACAGTATTTTATACCCCAATTCAAAAGGGAGTGGTCTTTCAAATGCCACTCAAAAGGCCATTGGGAGTGTCTTTAGTTCAGAGAGAAAGGTGTACCTGGGGGAAGGGATTTTCATAACAGCTAGGTGAATATTCCAGTGATAAAATGTCACCACAAACGTCTGCCTTTATATTTTTTTGTACCGGGTATGTAGGAAAGAACGTAATGAAAACGTGAGAAATATAAAGACCAACGAGCCTGCCGGGAATTTAGACGTTTGGCTGTCTGAAGGTAGAGGAGGTTTTTATGGTCAGTAATTATAGTAAAGGGTTGAGTGGAACCCTCCAACCAATCCTGATAGTTTTGTGAAAAGATTAGGATATCGTCAAGGTATATGATGACAAAGACATTCAAATAATCTCGAAATATCTCATTCACAGAATGTTGGAAAACTGCGGAGGCATTGCAGAGCCCAAATGGCATGACCAGATATTAGTAATGCCCAAAGCGGGTATTAAAAGCTTTTTTCCATTCGTCTCCCTTGCGCATACGAATAAGGTTGTATGCGCCACGAAGATGAAGTTTGGTAAAAATCGTGGATCCTTGAAGATAAGTGAACAATTCGGGGATTAGAGGTAAAGGGTAATTGTTTTAAATGGTAATCTGATTTAAACCTCTAAAATCAATACAAGGTCATAGACCTCCATCTTTTTTTTTTCCACAAAAAAGAAACCAGCCCCCACAGGTGAAGAAGAGGGTCTAATAAACCCTCTAGCCAGATTATCCTTGATATATTCTTCCAGTGCTATGTTCTCAGGTATTGAAAGAGGATAAGTCTTGCCATAAGGTAAAGGGGCTCCAGGGAGCAGATCAATAGGACCATCAAAAGGACGGTGTGGAGGGAGGCGTTCCGCCTCTTTTTTGGAAAAAACATCAACAAAGTCCTGGTAAGACTTTGGCAAGGAGTCAGAGATGTCGGAAGTGAGAGCAATGGTGACTGGTACTTTAACAGGTTCATGAAGACAATTGGTCATACATGATGAACCCCAAGAAGTGAGTTCGCCTTGTACCCAAGAAAATGTAGGGTTGTGCAACTGGAGCCAGGGGAGACCCAAAATTATGGGGAATTGAGGAGTTGGAATGACATCAAAACTGATAGTTTCAGAATGGAGAATTCTAACAGTAAACAATAGAGGTTTGGTAGAATACTGGATAAGTCCGGAACCCAAATGATCACCACTGACAGTGGAGACTTTGACAGAGTGTCCTTTATAATGTAGAGGTATTCTGTGTGTGGTTACAAAGGTGAAATCTATGAGCACCCCACCAGCACCAGAATCAATGAGGCCTTGAGTATGAAGTTTATGATCTCCTAGAAAAAGAGTCACTGGAATGAAGAGCTTGTTATTGAGGGAAGGGAATTCAATCAGGCTAAACTCAGTCCCTCGATCTGGAGTTAAGCCCTGGTCTGGTGGGACAATCCCTTAACAAATATCCCTTAAGGACACAGTATAAACATAGGCCGAGTGAGCATCTTCTCAGGCTTCGGTCTCTGTTAATCTTATGGTACCTACTTCCATTGGTTCTGTTTGATCCGTAGAAGGAGAAGCAGGAGTCACAGGGTTGGAGAAACAGGGCGCTAGAGGAAATGATGAATGAGTTAAAGGATTACGAGTTCTCTCTCTTTCTTGTTGTCATTCGCAGTATCTGCATCAAGTCTGTTACAAGGATTAATTAAATCTTCTAGGGATTCTGGGAGATCCCGATACACCAGCTCGTCTTTTAGACGGTCAAAAAGTCCCTTATGAAAAGCTGTTCTAAGAGCTCCCTGATTCCAAGAGGTCTTGGTGTGCGGAATTCAATTGCATACTGAGCCACAAGTTGGTTTTTCTGACATAGGTCTAAAAGGGAAGACCTTCCAGGTTTGTCAAAGATATTAGAAAGACAGAAAGGAATCCACATCCTGAAGTATAGGATCATTTTTTTCCAATAAAGGGGATACCCGATACCCAGGCCAGGGCTTTTCCTTTCATCAAGGATATAAGGAATGTTATCTTAGAAGAGGGAGTAGTGAACAGAGCAGGGCTGTTTACGAAAAATGAAGGCGGCATTGGTTCAAAAAACCCTACACTCTTCAGGATTTCCATCATATTTGTCAGGAAGAGGTATCCTTGGGCCGAGTTGCCCTTGTGAGTGGGTTGCAGGAACTGAAGGAGGGGATGAACCCAAAGAGGTAGGATTGGATGGTATAGGAGCAACCAGACTTTTTAATAATGCAGTTATCTGATCAAGTTTGGAGTCTAGGGATTGCAAATGTGTACCATGGGATCCGAGCAATTGTCCCTGGTGGGCCACGGCCATGGATAATTCAGTGGGGTCCATTTATGGCCAGTTTGTACTGTCAGCCGTAAGGAATCATTCCAGGATTTAACCCAACTGCTAGAGTGATAAGATAAACACACGCTAGCACACTGAGAGGAAACCAGGACGTGACCCACTCAGGCAAGAATTAAGGATAATATTATGCAGGAAAAGAAAACAGTGTACTCACAAGTGTTGCAGGGTTACAGAACAGTCTCTACTGAGATGAGGGGTACAAGGTAAAGAGACCTATGCTGGTTGAAGGTATACAAAAAGAGTGGTCAGGTAATGCAGAGGTCAAAGTCCCTTTGAGCAGGATTAAGGATAAGGCAGCAGAGTGGTCAGGCAAAGCAATGGTCAATGTCTCTTTAAGCAGGTTTAGGATAAAGCTGCAGTGTAGTCAGGCGAAACAATGGTCAATGTCCCTTTAAGCAGTTTAGGATAAGGCAGCAGAGTGGTCAGGCAAAGCAAGGGATAATATCCAATAAGCGATTTAAAAGGATCAGGCTGCAGAGTAGTCAGACAAGGCAAGGGTCGATATTCTGTAAACAGTTTATAAGGATCAGGCTGCAGAATAGTCAGGCAAGGCAAGGGTCAATATCCAGTAAGCGGTTTATAAGGATCAGGTTGCAGAGTAGTCAGGCAAGGGTGAATATCCAGTAAGCGGTTTATAAGGATCAGGTTGCAGAGTAGTCAGGCAAGGCAAGGGTGAATATCCAGTAAGCGGTTTATAAAGTTCAGGCTGCAGAGTAGTCAGGTAAGGCAAGGGTCAATATCCAGTAAGCGGTTTATAAGGATCAGGCTGCAGAGTAGTCAGGCAAGGCAAGGGTCAATATCCAGTAAGCGGTTTATAAGGATCAGGTTGCAGAGTAGTCAGGCAAGGCAAGGGTGAATATCCAGTAAGCGGTTTATAAGGATCAGGTTGCAGAGTAGTCAGGCAAGGCAAGGGTGAATATACAGTAAGCGGTTTATAAGGTTCAGGCTGCAGAGTAGTCAGGCAAGGCAAGGGTCAATATCCAGTAAGCGGTTTATAAGGATCAGACTGCAGAGTAGTCAGGCAAGGCAAGGGTCAATATCCAGTAAGCGGTTTATAAGGATCAGGCTGCAGAGTAGTCAGGCAAAACAATGGTCAATGTCCCTTTAAGCAGGTTTAGGATAAGGCAGCAGAGTGGTCAGGCAAAGCAAGGGTCAATATCCAATAAGTGATTTATAAGGATCAGGCTGCAGAGTAGTCAGGCAAGGCAAGGGTCAATATTCAGTAAACGGTTTATAAGGATCAGGCTGCAGAGTAGTCAGGCAAGGCAAGGGTCAATATCCAGTAAGCGGTTTATAAGGATCAGGTTGCAGAGTAGTCAGGCAAGGCAAGGGTCAATATCCAGTAAGTGGTTTATAAGGTTCAGGCTGCAGAGTAGTCAGGCAAGGCAAGGGTCAATATCCAGTAAGCGGTTTATAAGGATCAGGCTGCAGAGTAGTCAGACAAGGCAAGGGTCAATATCCAGTAAGCGGTTTATAAGGATCAGGCTGCAGAGTAGTCAGGCAAGGCAAGGGTCAATATCCAGTAAGCGGTTTATAAGGATCAGGTTGCAGAGTAGTCAGGCAAGGCAAGGGTGAATATCCAGTAAGCGGTTTATAAGGATCAGGTTGCAGAGTAGTCAGGCAAGGCAAGGGTGAATATACAGTAAGCGGTTTATAAGGTTCAGGCTGCAGAGTAGTCAGGCAAGGCAAGGGTCAATATCCAGTAAGCGGTTTATAAGGATCAGACTGCAGAGTAGTCAGGCAAGGCAAGGGTCAATATCCAGTAAGCGGTTTATAAGGATCAGGCTGCAGAGTAGTCAGGCAAAACAATGGTCAATGTCCCTTTAAGCAGGTTTAGGATAAGGCAGCAGAGTGGTCAGGCAAAGCAAGGGTCAATATCCAATAAGTGATTTATAAGGATCAGGCTGCAGAGTAGTCAGGCAAGGCAAGGGTCAATATTCAGTAAACGGTTTATAAGGATCAGGCTGCAGAGTAGTCAGGCAAGGCAAGGGTCAATATCCAGTAAGCGGTTTATAAGGATCAGGTTGCAGAGTAGTCAGGCAAGGCAAGGGTCAATATCCAGTAAGTGGTTTATAAGGTTCAGGCTGCAGAGTAGTCAGGCAAGGCAAGGGTCAATATCCAGTAAGCGGTTTATAAGGATCAGGCTGCAGAGTAGTCAGACAAGGCAAGGGTCAATATCCAGTAAGCGGTTTATAAGGATCAGGCTGCAGAGTAGTCAGGCAAGGCAAGGGTCAATATCCAGTAAGCGGTTTATAATAAGCAGAGAGCAGAAACTCATAGAGTCACAAACAGGTATGAACACTGACAAACGGGTCCCCGAAGAAACCTCCCACCGGCATTTAAAGCCAGTGACGAGAGGAGGCTGTGATGTATGGGGGAGTGTCACAGAAAGGCTGCATCACATTACTTGGCAACGTGACGTGGAAAAGATCCGGGAGCCGCGGAGACACGGCGATGAACGGATCATGACAGTTTATAGGCAATAGGCATATAATGTGCTCTACTATTCCCAGTACAGAAAGAACTTGGTTCTCTTTTTGTTTAATAAGACACATATTGGCCGATTATAGTCAAGTAGCAATGTTTATTTGTTCAGGTATATAAAAGATGTTTTCATTGAGATCTAGATGTTAACATGTTGTCAAACTTTTATCTGGGTATACTTGGTCCCTTTATGTTCAGTGACATCCTGGACAATTCCCAGCGGAACCTATGATAGACACTCCAATGTTCTTGATGCCTTTGCCAACTTATGTCTTATAAGAGGAAGTTTTTAGAAGTATGGTTGTCAGTTTATGTTATTCCCGTCTTAAACCTTGTACCTATAACATGGAAACTTGTAATGTGTCTGTGTTTTGTTTGTTAATGCTAAATAAAATAAAATTAAAAAAAAAAAAAAATATATATATATATATTATACACTTAATCACAGCAATATATATATATATATATATATATATATACATACACTTAATCACAGCACAGTGTGTGCAAAAATACAGACAAAACATAACATTAAAATATGTGGTGCAAAACACTAATAAAAACAACTAGCATGTTGGTTGCAACATCATAGTAGTAAACCCATACAGAATAGCGGACTAGCAACAGCTGACTGATACAGAGGCCTCACCAGAGACTACAAGCGAGAGGTGCCTGCTCAGTAAAGATATAGGGATCTATGCTATCCGCTATTGTAGGAAAAAAGTGACTAGCAGCAATAGAATACATATATGAGGACAATGCAATAGCAAGCATAATTGACAAAAAACATCCATAGAGCAGGATGCAAAGGACCAGCATTTAAGAGAAACTGTCTGTTAGTAGCTTATGTACATAATGCAGAAAACAAGTACATGTTAGGCAGATTTCATTTATCAGTGCATTCCAACTCATTACACTGTTGGAGTTTCATCACCACAGCCAAACCCGGCTTGGTGCAACAAACACTGGCGGGAACTCTTGAGTGAAAAATGGACAGATTTAAGCAAGGCTACGTGTATCAGGAACATATCTTGTAGTTCCTTATAAATGCTGCTTCCAAAAGTGTCCCGCTATCACACAGGCACAGACAAGTTCCTCTGACCCTGCAAAGTCACGTCTGGATCACCTAATGGCCTATGCGTGTTTTACCCCCTCAGACTGCGTAGCTTGGGCTTTATCAGGGCTCTCTCTTTTTTTGATTATTTGTAATTAAGTTTTTGTAAAAGAGTGCTGAATACCCTGCTTTATTGGACTTATATTTAGTATTGCCTTCATTCTCTCAAGATTTTTTCTATAAAAAGCTGATGTAATACAGAGCAAAAGCACATTTTAAAAATGGTAAATGCATCACTGGTTCCTTATATTTTTTACATTGTTCCTTATATTCCCTTTCATAATGTACTTAATTCTTCTTTTAAATGTGAATGATGGGGAAACCTCTGAGTTCCTAAAATCTGCAATTATTGCATATCTTGTACTTTTTTAAAAGAAAAGGAAATTATGTTGTCATCCGGTATGTGATTATGAAATTGTGTAATGATTTATTATCATACAAAAACAAAGGGCATGATTATACAGAGTCAATAGCAATTCCATAAAGTGGGATATAATTCCCACCACTAGGAGGAGGCCAAGAACCCACACAAGAACTTTAATCCCTCCCACCTCCCATCTCTTCTCAGTTTTTGTTCTTGGCCTCTCAGGAGAAGGTTTAGAATAGAGGTGCTCCAGCTACTCACTTATGGATTATTTATGGGAGCTCAGACCAATGTGAGACCCATTACCCCTGCATCTTAACATTAAGACAGAAATTAAACTTGAGCACTTTGAATGATACAGGGGCACAGGGCCGGATTGGGCCGCCGGGATACCGGGAAAAATCCTGGTGGGCAGCCGACCGGCAGAGGCTGCTCAGCTGCCTGCAGTGGCGAGAGAGCAGCAATCCTTAACGAAATGGGCCGGGAGGGAAGGGGCGGGCTGGGAGGGAAGGGGCGGGCCTGGCTGTCAATGATGTCATCATGCACTCCCATTCATCCCAGCCCAACCCACTCTCCACACCTGCAGGGCGAACAGGGGTCTGTCAGTCAACTTTGGTGGCCAAGCAATGTGCAAGGGTGGGAGGGACAGAGAGCAGACCTTGGTTGTTTTTTTCTCTCCTTAAAACGTACTAGTTTTCACCAGCTTCTCACTAGATAAATGTATATTTAGTGCAGGTTTTTTTTTTTTTTTTATTAACAACAACCAGATTTTAAATATCCCTTTTTGTTTTAGCAACAACATGTCTTCATGTATTTTAAAAAAAAATGTAGTCATTCATATGGTATTTTTCAGATTAATATGCCCATTCCAGTATAAAATGGGTTAAACTTTGAGGAATAAAGTGTTTTTTTCAACGCTGATGTTTTGCAGAGGCTCTTGTTTTTTACAAGCTGAAGTTCCAGCTCCCATTACGTCAGGGCAATTCTGTGTCCGCTTCTGTCCTTCTCTTCCTTAGCTTCTTATATTTTTTAGATTCTGGTTGGCTGACATACATGCTCTCTTCTTAGGATTGGTTTAATTCCTTGTGAGGGGCGTGGCTGCCAAGGTTACATTCTATTCTGCCTCTTTGTTGAGCCTTGTTTATTAGACTGCTCAGTCTAGTAGAGATGGGAAGTTCAGTTCCTCTAGATGAATCGGTTCATTTTGGACGGTTTGCTTAAGTGAACCGGTTCATAAACCGATTCATCAGTTCACTTACTGAACATGTGATGCGGGTGAGGCAGAGCTGCAGATTCTCGTCTTACTGATTTTCTGCCTGCTGAATCGCAAATCCGATTCCTCCTGAAGCCTTTAGATGCATGACTACTGAGTCACTGTTTAACAATCCGACTCCTCCTGAGTCCTGGACTCCACTGACCACGTAGCATTTAGATAAAGCTTTTACCGTCCTGCATAGATAACCTTACCAGTCTATTATATTTGACTTATTGTTTAATACAGCCCCACACTGTATGTTTTAAAAAATAAATCTAAACTTCAGACTGAGTGCTTCAGGCACTGTTATAAATAGCAAGCACTGGGAAGGGAGGGTAAAACCAGTCTATTATATTTTAATTATTGTTTAAACTGCCCCACACTGGTTTAAAAAATAAATCTAAGCTTCAGACACTGTTATAAGCACTGGGAAGGGAGGGTAAATTGTATAGCAGCATCCATTATACGTTTTTCAGTTAAAATGAAGTGCTTTTGAATCAGTGTACTGTTAACTAATTCATTGCAAAGGTGTTAGTTAACAGTACACTGATTCGTTTGCAAACAGTTCACTTCTTGAGTCAGTAACAGCACTGGTAATATGATCCTAGAGTGAGGATGTCTGATTCTGCTGAGTGATTCATTGCAAAGGAGGAGTTAGCAGAAGCAGAACTCACTCTAGGATCGTATTACCAGTGCTGCTCCAGACTAAGGAAGTGAACTGTTTGCAAACGAATCAGTTTAGTCTGATGAACTGATTAACACTAGTGATGTCCAGTTCCTGAACGAATCGTTCTTTTGAACTGGTTCTTTTCAGTTAACTGTGTGAATCAGTTCACCAGGCTGAACTGATTCGTTTGCAAACAGTTCACTTCCTGAGTCTGCAGCAGCACTGTTAATAGGATCCTAGAGTGAGTTCTGCTTCTGCAGCTAACTCCTCCTTTGCAATGAATCAGACAGCCTCACTCTAGGATCATATTACCAGTGCAGCTACTTACTCTAGAAGTGAACTGTTTGCAAATGACTCAGGGGTCGATCCGATATAAATCGTCGCCCGCAAAAGCCGGCGACGCCAATATTTACGCTGATTTGGTATCCTATATACGGCGTAACCTAGAAGTTACGCGCGTATATTTCTGCTGTCGCCCGTAGTTTTTTGGGCCATAGGCAGGTATACCAAACCAGCGCAGTTTGGTATCCAATATGCAGCGTAAGGACTTACGTGGCGAAAATGGAGAAAACGTACTCCATTTTCACCTCGCCACAAAAAGCAGCCGTAAGAAGCCTTACGCTGACTATTGGAGCCCCGTAACTCCCTAAACTAACTAGAAAATAAACCTAACACCTAACGCATGCGCAATGTCTATCTCCCTGTCAACCGCGATCTGCTAAATAAAACCTAACACCTAACGCATGCGCAATGTCTATCTACCTGTCAACCGCGATCCCCCCCCCCCGAAATCCCTAATAAAGTTATTAACCCCTAAACCGCCGCTCCCGGACCCCGCCGCCATCTACATAAACTAACCCCCTACTGTGAGCCCCTAAAACCGCCGCCATCTACCTTATCTATCCCCTAATCTGACCCCTTACACCGCCGCCACCTATATAAAAATTATTAACCCCTAATCTAATCCCCCTATACCGCCGCCAGCTATATTATTAACCCCTAATGTAAGCCCCTTACACCGCCGCCATCTCTATTAAAATGATTAACCCCTAATTTAATCTACCTACCCCGCCGCCAGCTATATTATCTATATTAACCCTAAGTATATTATAGTTAATATAGGTATTACATTATATATATTAACTATATTAACCCTAATTATATTAGGGTTAATATAGTTAATATAGTTACTATAGTATTTATATTAACTATATTAACTCTATCTAACCCTAACTAAATTTATATTAAATTAATCTAATTCATTTATAAACTAAAATATTCCTATTTAAATCTAAATACTTACCTATAAAATAAACCCTAAGATAGCTACAATATAATTAATAATTACATTGTAGCTATGTTAGGGTTAATATTTATTTTACAGGTAAATTGTTAATTATTTTAACTAGGTATAATAGATATTAAATAGTTATTAACTATTTAATATCTACCTAGTTAAAATAATTACCCAATTACCTGTAAAATAAATCCTAACCTAAGTTATAAATACACCTACACTATCAATAAATTTAATAAACTACAAACATCTATCTAAAAATACAATTAAATTAACTAAACTAAATTACAAAAAAAAACAAACACTAAATTACAAAAAATAAAAAAAAGATTACAAGATTTTTAAGCTAATTACACCTATTCTAAGCCCCCTAATAAAATAATAAACCCCCAAAATAAAAAAAATTCCCTGCCCTATTCTAAATTAAACAAATTTCAAAGCTCTTTACCTTACCAGCCCTTAAAAGGGCCTTTTGTGGGGCATGCCCCAAAGAATTCAGCTCTTTTGCATACAACAAATACAATACCCCCCCCCATTACAACCCACCACCCACATACCCCTATTCTAAAACCACCCAAACCCCCCTTAAAAAAAGCCTAACACTACCCCCCAGAAGATCTCCCTACCTTGTCTTCACCACACCGGGCCGAACTCCTGATCCGATCCGGGCGATGTCTTCCTCCAAGCGGCAAAGAAGAATTCTTCCTCCGGCGATGTCTTCCTCCAAGCGGCAAAGAAGAATTCTTCCTCCGGCGACGTCTTCCTCCAAGCGGCAGCAAAGTCTTCATTCTTCCGGCGGCATCTTCAATCTTCTTTCATTCGCTCCGCCGCCGCGGAGCATCCATCCCGGCCGACTGCTGTACTACGAATGAGGTACCTTTAAATGACGTCATCCAAGATGGCGTCCGCCGAATTCCGATTGGCTGATAGGATTCTATCAGCCAATCGGAATTAAGTTAGAAAAATCTGATTGGCTGATTGAATCAGCCAATCAGATTCAAGTTCAATCCGATTGGCTGATCCAATCAGCCAATCAGATTGAGCTCAGCATTCTATTGGCTGATCGGAACAGCCAATAGAATGCGAGCTCAATCTGATTGGCTGATTGGATCAGCCAATCGGATTGAACTTGAATCTGATTGGCTGATTCAATCAGCCAATCAGATTTTTCTAACTTAATTCCGATTGGCTGATAAAATCTATCAGCCAATCGGAATTCGGCGGACGCCATCTTGGATGACGTCATTTAAAGGTACCTCATTCGTAGTACAGCAGTCGGCCGGGATGGATGCTCCGCGGCGGCGAAGCGAAGAAAGAAGATTGAAGATGCCGCCGGAAGAATGAAGACTTTGCTGCCGCTTGGAGGAAGACGTCGCCGGAGGAAGAATTCTTCTTTGCCGCTTGGAGGAAGACATCGCCGGAGGAAGATTCTTCTTTGCCGCTTGGAGGAAGACATCGCCCGGATCGGATCAGGAGTTCGGCCCGGTGTGGTGAAGACAAGGTAGGGAGATCTTCAGGGGGGTAGTGTAGGCTTTTTTAAGGGGGGTTTGGGTGGTTTTAGAATAGGGGTATGTGGGTGGTGGGTTGTAATGGGGGGGGGTATTGTATTTGTTTGTATGCAAAAGAGCAGAATTCTTTGGGGCATGCCCCACAAAAGGCCCTTTTAAGGGCTGGTAAGGTAAAGAGCTTTGAAATTTGTTTAATTTAGAATAGGGCAGGGAATTTTTTTTATTTTGGGGGTTTATTATTTTATTAGGGGGCTTAGAATAGGTGTAATTAGCTTAAAAATCTTGTAATCTTTTTTTTATTTTTTGTAATTTAGTGTTTGTTTTTTTTTGTAATTTAGTTTAGTTAATTTAATTGTATTTTAGATAGATGTTTGTAGTTTATTAAATTTATTGATAGTGTAGGTGTATTTATAACTTAGGTTAGGATTTATTTTACAGGTAATTGGGTAATTATTTTAACTAGGTAGATATTAAATAGTTAATAACTATTTAATATCTATTATACCTAGTTAAAATAATTAACAATTTACCTGTAAAATAAATATTAACCCTAACATAGCTACAATGTAATTATTAATTATATTGTAGCTATCTTAGGGTTTTATTTTATAGGTAAGTATTTAGATTTAAATAGGAATATTTTAGTTTATAAATGACTTAGATTAATTTAATATAAATTTAGTTAGGGGTGTTAGGGTTAGATAGAGTTAATATTGTTAATATAAATACTATAGTAACTATATTAACCCTAATATAATTAGGGTTAATATAGTTAATATATATAATGTAATAACTATATTAACTATAATATACTTAGGGTTAATATAGATAATATAGCTGGCGGCGGGGGTAGGTAGATTAAATTAGGGGTTATCATTTTAAATAGAGATGGCGGGCGGTGTAAGGGGCTTACATTAGGGGTTAATAATTTTAATATAGATGGCGGCGGTGTTAGGGGCTCACTTTAGGGGGTTATAGATATAATATAGCTGGCGGCGGGGTACGGGAGCGGCGGTTTAGGGGTTAATAGCTTTTTTATTGTTAGGCTAGTGAGGGGGGCTAGCGGATAGAGGGTTAGACAGTGCGGGCTATGTTAGGGAGGCGTGTTAGACAGTGCGGGCTATGTTAGGGAGGCGTGTTAGACAGTGCGGGTGTTTAGACTTTAGTCAGGTTTTATAGGCGCCGGCAGTTTCTAACGTGGCGCAAAGTCCACTGAGCGACGCCAGAAATTTGTACTTGCGCAGATTTCTGGACATCGCTGGTTTGTCAGACTTACGGCACGTTAGCATCTGACGGCGACCTATATGGGATAGCTCGAGTTGCCGAGCTGAAACTGCGGGCGACGCCGGTTCCCTCGCTTGCGCCGCAAACTGCGATCTATATCGGATCGCCCCTGTATTTTATCCAAAACTATTTTATGAGTACACTTCAGTTTATTAAAAGCAGTTTTGCTATACATATATAAGCACAAATATGTCTTATAAATCTATCACTGTTTTAGTAATAGCTTACTGTGCATCTCCTGTGTATTACATGTGACCCTCTTAGACAGCTTGCACCATTTTATAGATTATATATCTGTCTGTCTATAATCTATCATCTATCTACTGTATCTATCTATCTATCTATCTATCATCTATCTATGTAGGTATGTGTCTATTTATCTATGTATCTGTGTTTAGATAGATAGATAAACGATAGATAGATAGATAGATAGATAGATAGATAGATAGATAGATAGATAGATAGAGCCAAGATAACAATTTTGTTTTCTTATCTCATTTAAACTAGTATATTTTGTACCTTTTTTTGTCAGGGAACTTTGCTTTATATCAGAAGACTGATTCAGAACCCTGTAATGAGAAACAAATTTAGTTTTTAAAGTAGATGGATAAGGAACTACAATTAAGAATGTAATGATAGTTTGTTTGTTTTTTTTTTTTTTAAAAACAATGTTAAATAACTTTCCAATTTACTTCTATTATCTAATTTGCTTTATTCTCTTGGTATCTTTAGTAGAACAAACAGCAATGCACTACTGGGAACTAGATGAAAGTATTGGATGAGCCAATAACATGAAGCATATACGTGCAGCCACCAATCAGCAGATCTTGAGCCTGCCTAGCTATGCTTTTCAACAAAGGATACCAAAAAAAAAAACAAATTAGATAATAAAAATAAATTGTAAAGTTTTTTAAAATCCTGTTCTCTATTTGACTCATGAAAGAAAAATAATAAGTTTCATGTCCCTTTAAAATAATATGTTATACCTAGCAAACAAATTAATGTGAGAAGTGTCTGATTGCCAAATGCTGTTTTTAAAGATAAAAGTCTGGAATATCAATTTAGAATGTGCTTGACACTAACAATCGAAAATAAAAACACATTTTTATATACTTGCATTGCTTTTTATATACTACTAAATAGTAGTGGAGGTGAGGTAAACTTTTCAATAAAAGGGAACGATGTGTTATCGAAACATGTATGATCCTGCTTAGCTTTTTTCTTCATGTGCCGTTGTTTTTATGGCGCATAATATTAACTTATAAAAGATTTTTTAGCTTAATTGGTATTACTTTTGGCGATCTAGGTAGTGAGAAGTAAAACAAGATGTAAATTACACCTTCTCACACTCTCACCACTGATGAGTGTTCTGCCTTAGGCGGCTGCCCTCACTGCCTTACCAAAAGGCCGGCCCCACAATAAGCAATTCTACCTCTCACAACTCAGTAGCAGAATAGTATTCCAGCATGCTCACAATTCTCTCTCCCCAGCGTTCTTCATTTACAACACACCCCAGTAGCATGAAGGGAAGAGAAGCTTAGGACTTGTGTGATGTAATCTCACAATAGTGCACATGTCTAAAGCACTATGTAGCAGAAATATTTCCTGCCGTGCTCCAGGCAACTACCTAGGTATCTCTTCAACAAAGAATACCATGGAGAGGAAGCAAAATTGACAATAGAAGTAAATGGTATGCTATGTCTGAATCACAAAATAAATGTTTTTGGGTTTTATATCCCTTTAAAGGGAACACACATTTTATGTACAGTGTCCCTTTAACAGACAAAAAAAAGCCTTTTTTCACAAAATGGAATACAAATAGAGGGAAATTGTCTTATAGGATATTGGAAACTTGCCTGATATTCTGATTGCCTGACTTGGAAACTACCCCATATCTGGCAAATCTCACACAAGTAAAACACAAAGGGCTAGATTACAAGTGGTAACACACTAATGTACACACTAATGTTAGCCCGTGCACTATTAAAATAATGTGCCCGCACTAACTCACGAGCATACTACAAGTTGAAAGTAAACGCGAATGCAACAAGCTCAAACTAAATTTGCGCTCGTCGGGTTACAGAGACCTTAAAACCTTGCATAAAGGGTTAGGACTAACTAATAAAGTTGCACCAAACACAACATAAATACTTTAAAACAAGTGTTACACTCATATATACACTATCTAATAAAAAGTATTCAAAGGAATATTGAAAAAAATATATAATATGAGGGTTTAAATGGCATATGGACCGTAACATGGTATTTGAATGGAAAGGGCTAATATGTGTAATATATATTATATATATATTATATATGTGTGTGTGTGTTTGTGTGTGTATACAAATTATTTATGCATTGTTTTTCAGACCTCGAATAATGCAAAGAAAACAAGTTCATATTCACCTTTTAAACAATGTTTAAACTTTGCAAGAGTTCAGAAATCAATATTTGGTGAAATAACCCTGATTTTACAGCTTTCATGAGGCTTGTTCTCCTCCAGTCTTTCATATTGCTGTTGGGTGACATTATGCTACTCCTGGTGCAAAAATTCAAGCAGCTTTTTTTATGGCTTGTGACCACCCCATCTTCCTCTTGATCAAATTCCGGAAGTTTTCATGGGGTTCAGATCTGGAGATTGGCTGGCCATAAAAGTGTCTTGTTATTGTCGGTCTCCATCAACATCTTGATTAACCTGGTTTTGTGGCAAGAAGCATTATCCTGCTGGAAAAAAAACAATCCTCAGAGTAGAAGGTAGCAATTTTTTATCCAGGATAATCCTTGTAACATAGCTTGATTCATGCGGCCTTCACAAAGATAAATCTGCCTAATTCCAGGTCATTTTCAGTTTTGCCCAACCATCTGGTTGTCTTATGGTTAGACAGAGACCTGAAGAGGCAAACAAGCCACAGTGTCTCACACCCACTGTGACATTTGGTGGAGGATGAACAGGGGGGTACTTCACCAGGCTGGAATCAGGCAGATTTATCTTTGTGTAGGACGCATGCATCAAGCTATGTACACAAGGTTTATACCGGAATAAAATTTGTTTCCTTCAGTTTTGATAATGTTCCCCAACTCTTAGGATTGGTTTTTTTCCAGCAGGACAATGCTCCTTGCCACACAGCCAGGTTAATCAAGATGTTGATGGAGGACCACCAGAACAAGACCCTGTCATATCTGGGATGCATAAATCAAGTCACGAACAAGGCTATCCTGGAATAAAACTTGCTGCCTTCTGCTCTGACAATGTTCCTCAATTCTGAGGATTGTTTTTTCCAGCAGGACAACGCTCCAGCCAGGTCAATCAAGGTGTAAATAGATCAAGACCCTGTCATGGCCAGTCCCAATCTCCAGACCTGAACCCCATTAAAAACCTCTGAAATGTGATCAAGAGTTGAAATGGAATGGATCACAAGCCATCAAAGCTGAGCTGCTTGAATTGTTGCACCATAGTGGCATAACATCACCCAAAAGCAATGTGAAAGACTGGTGGAGAGCATGCAAGACGCATCAAAGCTGTGATTGAAAATAAGGGTTATTCCACTAAATACTGATTTCTCAACTCTTTCTAAGTTAAAACATTAGTATTGTCTTTTTTAACAGCCTGATTTGAACAGCCAATGGGATTTCATAGCTCTCATCCCTATTGGCTGATTGAAAATGTCAGCCCAATAGGAATACAAGATACCCCCATATTTAAACGGGTACCTTGCATTCAAGCTTCAGTGTACAGCAGTGTCTGCATGTAGAGGATTCTTCACACTGGATATACGCGCTGCGGGCAAAAATGCTTCCGCGCCTCCACAGCTCCCTGGCGACACCACCGAAATAAAGAAAGAAGATGCCCCCGCAATGGATCAAGATGTCGCCACCTGGATAAAGACTTCTCGCCACCTGGATGAAGATGGATGTCCGGACTTCAGGAACTGTTGAGTAGATTTTCTGGGGTTAGATGTTAGTTGTTTTTTTTTTTTGGGGGGGGGGGGTTTAGATCAACGGCTTTGGGCAGTTAAAGAGCCCATACAAATGCCCTTTAGGAGCAATGGGTAGCTAAGGTTTTATTTAGACTTAGTTTTTTTTATTTTGGGGGGTTGGTTGGGTGGGGGTTTTACTGTTAGGGGTTGACTGTTGTAATTTTATTGGAGGAAAAAGAGCTGTTTAACTTAGGGCAATTCCTACAAAAGGCCCTTTTAAGGGTTATTGCGTAGTTTATTGTTAGGTTTGGGGGTTTGTTTTTATTTTGGGGGGCTTTTTGTTTTTGTATAGGGCTATTAGATTAGGTGTAATTTTTATTATTTTGGATAATTTTGTTTATTTATTTTTGTTTATATTTTTTTTATTTTTCATTTGTAGTTGTGTGTATTATTTTTTGCCATGTTAGTTTTTGATTTTATTCGTAGTATTAGGATTATTTAATATTGTAAGTGTTAGTTTTTTTATTTTATTCGTAGGGTGTGTTAGGATTATTTAATATAGTAATGTTAGGTTTTAAATTTTCATTTATTTCATTTATTTTAAGGAGTAATGTTAATTAATATATAATAATAGTTTTTGATTTTTATATTACGTCTTATCTCCTCGTGAGACTCAAAGCACTTTACAAATATACAAACATAAGACATAAAAGTTAGGAGTTTCTAAAGGTTAGATAAGTGGATTGAATGCCTGATGGAAGAGATGGGTTTTTAGGCTTTTTTATAAAAAAAAAAAGTCTGTAAGGACGGTGCTTCTCTGAGTTGCGCACCGGTTTAAGAGTTTCAGAAGTAGGGGCATCGTGGCTGAATGCCCTGGAGCCTGAGTTTGTCTTTAATCTTGGGCACTGACAGGAGGAATGTGCTAGCTGACTGAAGTGAGCGGGAAGGAAGTGGTAGGGTGTTAGGAGCTCTTTCAGGTACTGTGGGCCTAGATTGTTTAAGGCTTGAAGGGTCAAAAAAGCCGAATTTTAAAATTTATTTGCCATTTAATTGGAAGCTAATGCAGGGAGTGGAGAACAGGTTGTTATGTGGCAGGGAGGCGAGTTTGATTGGTCAATAGTCTGGCTGCTGCATTTTGTACCATCTGAAGCGATGGAGTTCTTTTTTGGGGAGGCCCAAGTAAAGGGCATTGCAGTAATCTAGTCTAGAGGATATAAATGCATGGATTAATGTTTGGCCATATCATCCTATGGAATTAAGTGTTCAGTTGGAAAAAAAGGCAGATTTTATTACGGAGAAGATCTGCTGTTTAAATGATAGTTCTGCGTCAATAAGCACTCCGAGGTTTCATATATTTGCTGAACTAACGAGTTCAGAGGCTTCCTGAGCACCAGCCAGTTGGGTAATCGTGGGATATTTTTGATGCCCAGGGTCCTCTTACCAAGAGGTAACTCTGTTTTGTCTGGGTTCACTTTGAGCCAGCTAGCATTCTTCATCATTTTATGAGGTCTGCTAAGCAACTGTTTATGCGGCGTGCTGAGACTGTGGTATTTGGAGCAAAGGAGGAAGTCAGAGTTGTGTGTCATTAGCGTAACAACGATACCTTAGGTCTGTCGCCTAATGATGTCCCTCAGTGGTCAGTGGTAGCAAGTAAATTGCGAATAACATGGAGACAGGATGGATCTTGTGGAACTCCCGCAGGTCAGTTCTGTTGGTGCTGATAAGCTTGATCCTGATGTTACTCTCTGTGATCTACCAGCGAGGAAAGATTTAAACCAGTTTAAGGGCTGTGCCTCCTAGACCACAGATGTGCTGCAAAATGCTCTATTTTAGAATCCTATGGTCAATGGTGTCAAATGTAGCTGAGAGGTCCAAGAGGATGTTAGTTTAATTTATAGTTTAAACTTAGTTTTTTTTATTTCACAGGTAAGTTTGATGTATTTAAAGATAGTTATATTGTAAGTTTAATTAAAGTTAGGGGGTGTTTAGGTTTAGGGTTAATAGTTAAATGTAGTGTGTTGCGATGTAGGAGGACGGCGGTTTAGGGGTTAATATGTTTAGTTTGTACTCTTGCGATGTGGGGGGCCGGCAGTTTAGGGTTTAATAGATTTAGTTTATTGATTTCGATGTGGGTGGCCGACGGTTTTAGGGGCGGAGGTTTTAGGGGTAATAGCTTTAATAGGTGTCAGCGATGTCGGGGGTGGCCTTTTAGGGGGTTAATAGCTTATTTACTGTCACTATAGACATCAATGGGTTGCGTTATGGCGATCTCCATTCCACATTCTTCCCATTGATGTCTATGGGGGAAGCATGCACGTAAACTTCAGCCCTTGGCTTTGTGCGGTATGGAGCTTATTGCAGCATAACGCACAGCACAAGGAGGTTTTTGTAGATAATATATAGTATATATAGTGCAATAATGCTTGTTTTTTTTGTGTTCTTTACGCACCCGGTTTAGCGCAACACTTGTAAGCTAGGTGTTTGTGAGCTTTAGCATATCTTAGCCTTTCACCCTGTTCCTCTTCTGAAAAAGTGGTTTCTTGGTTGCTACCTGATTCCCTTTGAGAGTGGCCTTTGTTTATGCAAAAGTTTGATTTATGTCTGTCAAATTCTGTGATCTTTGGCATTTTGAATATAATGATGTGATTGAAAGTTGGTTTTATTAGCAAGCGTCCAATAATTAAACCTCATACCACATGTGTATGTAATGCTCAACATGTCTTGCACAAGGCCTGATGTAATAGACCTTTTTCACAGCAGTCATTTTTGACATGAAATAGCAGGACAAATACAGGTGTTATCAATTATAATAATTAGGGTTCCATTCCATTTAGGATTCAGAGAGCCAAGGGGGGGTTTTAGGTCTACTATTGATCAAGTGTAAGGGGAGGTCACAGATAAATACTTGCCACTTTAGCCTAAAGAAGCAGTTTTTTTTTCAAGGTGGGGGGGGTCTGTTTTTAAATACTGAATACAATATAATATAATTTAGGTTCTGTTATTCTAATATAAAGACTGAGAGAATAATTATATATGGTCATTATACCATTGGTAAAACAACAAATTTAATAGTGGCCCTAAAGACTTTTGCACAGCACTGTATATGTAAATATTTACAAAAATAGATCAGATGTAATATATAAATATATATTTAAAAATAAATAGAACAGTTGTTCCTCTAATGGTGAAGAAACATTGGAATGTAAAATATGCGTAAGCTCATTTAAAGTATAACTCAATAAGCCAATAGTGTTGTTTTTTTTTTAATTTGCACTCTCTATTGGAGTCTATGGGGAGAAAGAAGTTAACGCAGTCGCAATATCCTAAGTACTGAAAGTTAGCTCGCATCGCGTTTCACTCACACGCAAAACATTTTCTTTCCAATTGTAAAATGCGTGCTAACCAATGCACGTTAACAGTTTACTTCTGGCGGTGTTTGTACACGAGCGAAAGTGTTAAATAGGCGCAACATTTGTAATCTGCCCCAATTCTTTCAAAAGTAGGTGCGGTGTTTTAATTACCTGGTCTCACCAAGAATTATAAGAAAAAATGCACTTGACATTCCGAATGTGGAAAACTTCACTCATAAAATCCAATTTTCACATAACTTGTTATGTTTTATCTGTATGTTAAAGAATGTATACCTTAGGGCATGATGTAAAACTTATGTCCTTTTTTTTATACTTTTTAGCAGGTAGAGTCTACTATCTTGATGTAAGTTGCGGAGACCTTATCCATCTAAGTTGACATGCAGCACCCTGTGTGGCAGAAGTTATTGCCTCATTTCCCTCAGTCATAATAAATTACTTTCAGACACATTTGGTTCTTTCATGATGTTCTGATGACATCATCTCCCGAGGACCAACTAAACAGACTCACAAACAAGGCTTAGCCCACCATATAATGCCAACAAACAAAGAGCAATGGAACAGACCTTTAATTTTACAGATGTTTATTTATTATAAATATCTATCTATTCAATCTTAAAGGGACATAAAACCCCCAAAAAATATTTTGTAGGTTTAGATTAGAACATTAAATTTTAGAACATACTTTCCTATTTACTTTTATTATCAACTTTTTCATTGTGTTCTAGTATTTCTTTGCAGAAAAGCAAAAAGTTAAGTCAGGGAGTGAGCATGTCTATAGGACGATAGGTGGCAGCAGTTTTGCAACAATGTCATACATCAGCAAGAGCACTAGATGGCAGCACTATTTCCTGTGTAGTAGTGTTACTAGACATGCACGCTACCTATCTATATATCTCTTCAACAAGGAATAAACACGAGAACAAATCAAAATGTATAAAGAAAGTAAACTTGAAACTTTTTAAGAATTGTGATTCTCTATCTTAATCATGAAAGAAAAAAAATTGTGTTTCATGTCCTTAAAAAGTGAATAGTCTTAATCCTAATTATATATATAAAAATATATAAAAAAAAATATATATTATATATATATAAATATATATATATAGATAGTAAATTGTTACCTTAAAATAACATAGTGCCAACATCCATAATGGTTAAAGGGTAGGCTGACCATATTGCCGCTTTAAGAAGGAACACATATGAAAAATCATATGTCAGGGTGTCTTATACAAATCATTTCTTTAAACAGCCCTGGAAAACAGCCCTGACATATGTATTTTCATATGTGTCCCTTTTTAAAGCGGCAATATGGTCCAGCCCTATTAAAGGGACACTGAACCCAAAATATTTCTTTTGTGATTCAGATAGAGCATGCAATTGTTAAGCAACTTTCTAATTACTCCTATTATCTAATGTTCTTCATTCTCTATCTTTATTTGAAAAGCAAGGAATGTTTAGATGCCCGGCCCATTTTTGGTGAACAACCTGGGTTGTTCTTGCTGATTGGTGCGATAAATTCAGCACCACCAATAAACAAGTGCTGTCAGGGTCTGAACCCAAGAATTGTCTGGCTCTTAGCTTAGATGCCTTCTTATTAAAATAAAGATAGCAAGAAAACGAAGAAAATTTGATCATAGGAGGTAAATTAGGAAAGTGCTTAAAATTGCAGGCTCTATCTGAATCACAAAAGAATTTTTTTTGGGTTCAGTGTCCTTAAGTGTTTTTACGAATTTGTATTATTGTTTAAATGTAATGTGCTGGGTATACAAGCAGGGGTGCGGGTAGGCAGGTTATATGAAAATGACAATATTTCATATTATAAGCAGTCCCAAATAAACACTACTAATATAAGGAGAGGAAAACCCTGCTCTGAAGAGCTGACTATAAACAAGTTGAGCCATAAGATTTGGGGTTTGTCCATTACAGAAGTGATAAGTAATGTAGGTGGAGGGGAAGTGGTAATAAGAAGAAGCAGACAAAACAATGAAATTATTATTAATTGATTAAAGAGGGTGGTATGGGGGAGTATTTGGAGGGAAAATATAGTTGGTTGAAACACATTAGAGAAACCAATTCTACAGTGCACTGTCCCTTTAAGGATTCTATGCCTATGTTTTCCAAAGTACATATAAGTAATTGAACAAGATAACATTTAAATTTCCTATGGGCCCCATTAAACCTTTAGCCTGTTTTAAGTTTGCTTGGGGATATATGAGATATAAAATAATAGACTTAGAAATCTCAAGTAAATTTTTAACATTCTTCTTCGTAATTTTTTATTAAATACAGTTTTGCTGTTTTGTACAAAAAATTAAAAATCTTCTAAACAACATGATCCTTTGCATATAAAATAGGGGGTCAAATTAATATTAAATAAACCTCTAAAAAATAATATTAAAAAACATTAAAATAAAAGAATTCTGAAGCCAATATAAATGTTTACATCTCCTGTCATGATTCTTTGTAAAAACATTCCAGACAATATGAAATCTTATGTTACCATGAAATCTAAGACCTATGTGCTCTGCAGTCTCAGTGAATGTAAATGATGCATTACTTCAGGAGGAGAGATGATTGCATTGCATCCACATATTTCAAATTGAGCAAGTAGTATAGTTGTACAGACATGTCTAGGTTTTCCTTTTTATTTTATTTCCTTCTATGATCATGTACTGTAAGTTAACTGTCTAGAAATGCTAAAAGACAAATAGGATACTGATTAGGTTGCAACCTGCTCGTTCAAATCCTTCCACTTGGATCCCCTCTCCCTCCCTCCTTCCCCTTTCCTGCCGTTCTCAACTTTTTTTTTCCCTGTAGTGCAGCAGACCCACCGCTCCCCTCCCCACTCACTATGTCTATGAAACAAAAATGTTAGTTCAATCGAAAGGATATTACTACATGATGCAGTACCCTGTTATAGGGCAGAAGTGATAAGCTTATGGTACAACGTTTCTTGATACTTCACCTCTGGGCTATCACCATAGTCCTTGACTTCTGTGTCTATAATTGTAGTATTTAATACATTTAATATGAATCTATGTTATATATCAGTAGTTAAGCTTTAAAAAAAGGTATTATGAACACTAACAATATTTTTTGAAGAGTATCAATAATTTAAGTACATACTTATATTATTGTCATTCCTCTTGTAGAGCATCTAGGTACACCACCTCCAATCTTGGGCCCCAATCCATTATTATTGACTCCACCTTGGAGTGAAATTTTAGTTCAGGTTTCACAAAGGCTGAATTTACTGAATTTTCAAAAGAAAAGGGACAGAACTCTCTAGCACTGCGAGATCTCTCTCATTTCAATATACGAAGGAGAGACAAGCCCGTGCAATATAGCACTGCATGATATGAGAGTTTTTATTACACTTACACTTGTGCTTTGTATTTCATATTACAATACATTTCAGATTGGGGCCTTCATATTATTGCTTTCAAGCTTTCCACTTTCTTATTATATTTTAATACAGTTAGGCTCATTCAGTGATTTTTACACATTCTGATTATGCTTTGAAAGTTTCTATGTAACTTTAAGTAACTTAAGATCATACATTTGTAATATTTCTGTGTGACGCTTTTACAAATTACATTGCACATTGTATTTGCTGCATTGCAAAACTAAAACTGACACTTTCAGAAGAAGTGGGAGGGACAGGCCTGTTCCCTGGGCTGAACAGGGGGAGTTCCAGATATGTCCTGAAAATCGTTTTCTCAAGTATTGTGAAATTGTGTAAGCATTTTAAAAAAGCTGGTCTCACTGATTTGTCTCACCAACTATATGCAGGTGAAGTGTGCTCAAAATTCACAATACACTTGTTTCAACTAACAGAGAAGTAATATATACTAAACTATAGACAGAAGCAAGTTAAATGTAGTGAACACATTTCAGTTTATTTTGGAATTGATGGCAAACAGAACCTTTATATCAGCCCCAGGGGTTCTCCAGTTCCCCCCGATGTGAAATTTTGTATTCCAGAAAGCTTCATTGTTTTCTATGGAAGGCATCTCTCATCTCTCTGGGATTTCCAGGTTCCTCCCCTTTCTTAGAAAAGTTCAGTGAGTTCTGCCCCTGTGAAGTCAGCACTATATTCTCTCTCCAAACTAGAGAATGTTTGATTATCTGGCCCATAGAAAGTAATGACACTCTCTGGGAAACTGAAGCTGACAGTTTTTCAGTTTTAAGATGCAAATTTGTAAAATATACACTTAAATATACAAAGTATGACCCTTATGTGTTTAAAGTTACACAGAAATTGTGAAAGCATAATCATAATTTGTAAAATCACAATGCCTAAATTACACTGTTGTAATACAAAATAGAAAGTGCAAAGTTTAAATATAATAAAAATTAATCTGAAGTGTAAAGTAATAGAAAAATAGAAAGCATAAGTGTAAATGCAGCAGAACTGTCATATCATGCAGCGCTATATTGCACTGGGCTTGTCTCTCCTTCACATACAGAAATGCAAGGAATGGCCCCTTAGAGAAATAAAAGCAAAATCTGCCTTTTGGAAATGGTCACTAGGGATCTCACAGTGCTGGAGGATCAGTTTAGAAATTTGGGAATATCAGGGACTTCTGTGAGCAAGTGCAAATATGTCATCAGATAAACATGAAAACAGATGGGGGGGGAATCACTGTATTTTTTTTAAAGGGACATAAAACCCATTTTTTTTTCTTTCATGATTCAGATCATAGAAGTTTAAACAACTTGGCCTATTTACTTCTGTTATCAATTGTGCATCATTCTCTTGGCATCCTTTGTTGAATGAGCAGTAAGCACTACCAGGAGGCTAGCTAAAACACATCAGTAATCTAATGGACAAGACACATATATGCAGGGTCGTGCTAGGATTTTTGGTCACTCAGACGAGGGATACATACTATACCATTGCTATTTAAAGGGATATGAAACCCATTTTTTTTTCATGGTTCCAGATAGAGCATACAATTTTAAGCAACTTTCTAATTTACACATATTATCAATTTTGCTTCATTCTCTTGCTATCTGTATTTGAAAAAGCAGGAATGTAAGCTTAGGAGTGGGCCCATTTTTGGTTCAGAGCGCCTGGGTAGCTCTTGCTGATTGGTGGCTAAATGCAAATCAAACAGTGGTAGGTCTGCATAACAAGTCAAACAGTGGAAGCGCCGAATAACAAATCAAACAGCGGTAGTGCTGCATAACAAATCAAACAATGATAACAACAACTAAACACATCATACAGTGGTAGCGCTGCATAGGCAAAGTAAACAATGATAATGACACATAACACATCAAACAATGGTAACACAACAAAAGATATCAAACCGTGTGTACGCCGCATAGCAAAGCAAGCAATGGTAATGTCACATAAATCAAACAGTGTTAGTGCCGCATTAGCAAATCAAACAGTGGTAGTGCTGCATAACAAGTCAGACAATGGGAGCTCTGCATAACAAACAAACAGTGGTAGCGCCGCATAGCAAATTAAACAATGGTAACGTTACAAAACCAAACAATGGTAACGCCACATAACAAATCAAACAGTGTTAGTGCTGCATAACAAATCAAACTGTGGTAGTGCTGCATAACAAATATATATTAGATAGATATGTTTAAAATTGCACCTAAATCTAACACACACAGACAATAACACAGACATGCACTAACACATATTCTCAGACACATACTAACACAAAACACACACACACAGGCACCAACACAGAAACAGAGAGCCACTAACATAGACACCCACTATAACAGACACACAAACACTAACACAAAGACACAGATACACTAACATAGACACTCATTAAAAAAAGAGAGTAAGGAAGAGCTGTACTGCCAGTGACAGTGAATGAGGGGGCAAGTGTGAGTGACACTGAGATAGAGAGGATGGTGAGAATTGTTAGAGACAAGTTAAAACATCAGCGACCAAAATAAATAAAGTGAACTATTAAAAAACAAAAAAAGCAAAACAAAAAGTCTGAAAGAAAAATGTTTACACCTGAAAAAAAAGAAGTGAGAAAAGTGCTAAACAGATTAACTGCTGGAACCTCAGTGAGGTGGATCAGTGTGTGAGTATCCTGGGATGAGGACCCTTCTTCATCTGTCACTGGTGCCTCCATTACTTAAGAATGTAACAGATTCTATTGCTAATGTGGATTTAGAGGAAATAAAAAACGTGCACAGAAATTCCAAACCCCCTGAAAAAAATGGGAGCCCTAAGCCACCCCCCCAGGAGAACTTTTATATAATTGATATGTTCTCCCTCAGTGGCATGTTGTTGCTAGTCTGACAGTGTGATGGGGCTGTAGATGGGGAAAGTTCTCGGGTGTGAGCGCATTCTGGACACATCAGTGCCCATTCATATAGCTAGAGTGGGACACCATCCAAGGAGCACAGAGTAAGGAGGGGCAGCACATGTAACAGCTGTGCCTGAAACAAGGCGGTCTCTGCACGGAGCCCGATGTCCAAAAGGGTGGGCGGGCCTGAGACTTCAGCTCCAGCATTGGGCTCTGCAGTCTGCACGTCAGTCAAATACAACTACAGACTGTTTAGTTGGGCGTGGCCCTATTGCTCTGCAGTTTGTGCTCTGCAGCAACTAAAAGCAAAATAGGCGCACTAAATGTTGGCTAAAATATAGAGATTTAAAAAAAATCAACGTGTTGCAGCTCTCAAGTTTGCGCCCTATGGAGGCTACCTAGCTGGCCCTTATGCGACCGCCGGAGCTGCATATATGTGCATCCACCTATCAGCAGCTAGCTCTCAGCTCGTTGAACCTACTCAAGTATGATTTTCAACAAAGGATACCAAGAGATCTAAGCAAATTAGTAATAAAAGTATATTGAGAAAGTTTAAAATTGTATGCTCTATCTGAATCATGAAGCAGTAAAAAATTGGGTTTCATGTCCTTTTGATGTAGAACTGTACATAAGTGAAAAACTGTCAATGTTATAAAACATGAAACGCTTTTAATTTCATGATTCAGATAGAGCATTACCATTTTAAACAACTTTTCAATTTTCTTCTCCTCATATACTTGGTTGAAGGTGCAGCAATGTACTTCTGGCAGCTCAACATTGGATGAGCAAAAGACAAGAGGCATGTTTGTGTGTAGCCCAACGATCATTAGCTAGCTCCCAGTAGGCAGTGCTTGCTGCCCCTGAGCCTACCTAGGTATGCTTTTCAACAAATGGGCTTCAAGAGAAAGAACGTTAGAGAACAAGTAAATTAGAAAGTTTTTTAAATTGCAAACTCTACCTGAATCATGAAAGTTATATTTATAAATGTATCTGTCCCTTTAAATAGATATTAAACACTACATAAACATTATAATTAGAGGTACTGAGGTTATTCCGCACCTCCTTTAGTCATGGGTTGCCTCCATGTTGAAATTTGTCTTTCACTACATTCCAGTGCTGACCTGTTGGCACAAGTGCAGCAGAACTCTCTTTCAGATACCTGAGTTGTAACCTAGGTTCCATAATGGCAGCAACCCATTATTAGAGTGAGTGCATGAAAATGTATATAGTGTTTAGTATCCATGAATAATTGAGTATGCACATAAACATTAACATTGAAAAATGTAAAATTAGCAATACAGTTGTAACAGAGGCCAAAATGTACCATGTAAAGTGTCAGTGAAACAGTATGTGTAATTTCCTTACATTATACACTCATTTGTTCTTTGCATAAATGTTTTGTAGATGATCTATTGTATATAGCCCATAAAGGTTTTTTTTTAAATAAATGTATAGTTTTGCTTATTTTTAAATAACATTGCTCTGATTTTCAGACCCTCTAACAAAGCCCCAAAGTTTTATGAGAATACCGTCAGCTACCTGCTCCAGCTTGCTCCTGTTTGTGTTAAAAGGTCTTTTCATATGCAAAAGAAGGGGGACGGGGGGGAGTGTCTTATTTGCCACTTGCAGTGGGCTTTCAGCTACCTTTTCAACAGAGCCAAACTGGACAGCTTCTAAGTAAGTTTTTAAACAGTTTTATACTGGATTTTTATATCAGTATCTGTGCATCTTATTCTTTATAGTAGTGTCCTATTACATGCAGTTATATGAAAATGAGTGGAATACTGTCCCTTTACAAGGGACATGAAACCCAAAAATTTTCTTTCAAGATTCAGAAGGGAAGATAATTTTAAACAACATTCCAATTTACTTCTATTATCTTATTTGTTTTATTCTTTATATATCCTTGGTTGAAGAAATAGCAATGCACATGGGTTAGCCAATCTCACGAGGCATCTATGTGCAGCACCAATCAGCAACTACTGATCCTATTTAGATATGGCTTTCAAGGAAAGGATATTAAGAGAATGAAAGGGAATACCTGAATGCATTGTTAACATTATGCCGCCAAAAATTTATTGTATTTGTCTTTTCCCGCACTTGTGTACTATGTTTATATATATAAGTATATATATATATATATATATATAATATATATAGTATATATATATATATATAGTATATATATATATATAATGTATACACAGTTGTGCTCATAAAGTTTACATACGCCTGGCAGAATTTATGATTTCTTGGCCATTTTTTAGAGAATATGAATGATAAACCAAAAACTTTTCTTTCACATCATGGTTAGTGTTGCTGAAGCCCATTTATTATCAATCAACTGTGTTGTACTCATTTTAAATCATAATGACAACAGAACTACCCAAATGACCCTGATCAAAAAGTTTACATAGCCCCTGGTGATTTTGGTCTGATAGAAAAGGGGTTTGAATGGCTATTAAAGGTAGACCATCCTCACCTGTGATCTGTTTTCTTTAATTACTGTGTGTAATAAAAGGTCAATGAGTTTCTGGACTCCTGACAGACCCTTGCATCTTTCATCCAGTGCTGCACTGACGATTCTGGATTCTGAGTCATGGGGAGGAAAGCAAAGAATCGTAAAAGGATCTGCGGGGAGAAAGGTAGTTGACCTATATAAAACAGGAAAGGGATATAAAAAGATATCCAAGGAATTGAGAATGCAAATAGCAGTGTTCAAACTCTAATAAAGAAGTGGGAAAATGAGGGGTTTCTGTCAAAACCAAACCACGGTCCAGGTAGACCAACTAAAATTTCAGCCACAACTGACAGGAAAAATTTTCGGGAAGCAAAGGACAAACTCACAAATAACTTCAGGTGAAATACAGGACATGTGGTTGTGGCTGTTTCAAAGATGCACAATAAGGAGGCACTTGAAGAAAGGATGGGCTGGCATGTCGAGTCACCCAGAAGGAAATCCAGTACTACGCAAATGCCACTAAGGATTCCACTTACAATACGCCAAACAGCACAGAGACAAGCCTCAAACCTTCTGGCACAAAGTCATTTGGAGTGATGAGACCAAAATTGAGCTTTTTGCCCACAACCTTAAACGCTACATATGGAGAGGAGTCAACATGGCCTATGACTTAAAGGTACACCATTCTACTGTGAAACACGGAGGTGGATCACTGATGTTTTGGGGATGTGTGAGCTACAAAGGCACAGGAAATTTGGTCAGAATTGATGGCAAGATGAATGCAGTGTGTTATCAAACAGAACGCCTTATTTTCCACTTGTTGATTAGAGTTTGAACACTGCTGATTTGCATTCTCAATTCCTTGGATATCTTTTTATATCCCTTTCCTGTTTTATACAGTTCAACTACCTTTTCACACAGATCCTTTGACAATTCTTTTCTTTCCCCATAACTCAGAATCCAGAAATGTCAGTGCAGCACTGGATGAAAGATGCAAGTCTGTCAGGAGTCCAGAAACTCATTGACCTTTTATACACACACTAATTAAAAGCAAACAGATCACAGGTGAGTGTAAAACAAGATGAAAAGAAACGCACGCAGAGAGAACGATTCAAGTGAAGACTTTAATAGCATAAACATACACACAACATACACTGTTGCACTTACTAGATACATGTAAAATCAGGCAAAAAGACAGATGGTATAAAGTTGACACTCCTGGAAAGACTGTATACACACAATCAGATGAAAAACACTGACTGTAGACTCTGCTCGCTTCCGCATAGCCTGCCGCAGGCTTTCAATACCAGATACACAGGAGTCTGTCAGCTGTCCAGGACTTAGTGGAATCCTCGCGCAGTTTTTCCCCCCGGTCAGCGGCCGGGCTTTCTCAAGAGGTCGGGTTTTCATCTGATTGTGTGGTATACAGTGCGTTCCAGGAGTGTCAACGTTATACCATCTGTCTGTTGTGTCTGATTTTTACATTTATCTAGTAAGTGCAACAGTGTGGTGTTGCGTGTATGTTTATGCTATTAAAGTCTTCACTTGAATCATAATCTCTGTGTGCGCTTCTTTTCATCTGTTTTGCATATTCCATATACATCGAGCCCAAGGGAGGGATTACCTTGCTGGCCTGGAGCAGCACCGGAGGTTTACGGTCCCCAACAGGATACGGGGGTCTACACGTAAGATCCAATAACCATCAAGGAATTAAGGAATACCCTTGATTTATACAAACATTATAAAGGTACTTACAAACTTTTCCCTTTTTGGGGAAGGAGAGTAATATCTCTACATTTATTTCTAAGTTGTCTACTCATCTGTTAACCAGATCACCACGATAGCTTAGGTATTCTGGATTTTATTATTGGATGTGGACACATGATACATGTGTTAAAGATTATAATAAGTTCCAATAAGTGGGCGGGGGGCACCTGTGGTTCACAACCTTTCACGTTTATCTGTTAACCAGATCCACCAGCGATAGCTTAAGTAGTCTGGATTTTATTATCGAATTGTGAACACATGATACATGTGTTAAAGATTATTAATAAGTTCCAATAAGTGGCGGGCACCTGATGGTTCACAATCCCTTTCACTTTATCATTGTGTAAGAGTGTATGTGATATCCTATGCGAGCAATCATATATCTGTAGTGACTTATGTTAACCCTTAATGACCACAATGTACCTCGTATGTCACTGGTCTTTAAGGGTTTTTCAGGACATAATCGACACAAGTCTATCAAGAAAACGCTATTAATGCCTTCCCTCCAGGCAGCTTTGTGGAATAGAGCAGTTTCAACGCTGGGTGGCAAGGACCGCGCTATAAAACAATCAGCGTCCCAAAAAAAGGCCAGCGACATACAGGGTACGTCGCTGTCCTTAAGGGGGTTAAAGCAATAGAGTGGTCATAGCACAGTATAGTAATATTATTGCAATATCCCACATACGATATAATTTATATATAGACTTGGTTTGGTTTAGTTTAGCGGCAATATCATTTTATTTGGTTATTGTGTGAAGGATCACAGGTGAGGGATGGTTACCCTTTAATAGCATTCAAACCCCTTTGTGTCAACTTGTGTGCATGTTATCAGGCCAAAATCACCAGGGTATGTAAACTTTTGATCAGGGTTATTTGGGTAGTTTCTGTTGTCATTATTTAAAAAGAGTAAACACAGTTGACTGATTAATAAATGGCTTCAGGCCAAACACTAAGCCATGAGTGAAAGAAAAGTTTTTGTGGTATCATTCATATTCTCTGAAAAATGGCCGAAGAAATCATAAATTCTGCAAGGGTATGTAAACTTATGAGCACAACTGTATATATTATATTATTATTATTATTATTATATTAATTGTATAGCGCCGCCAAATTCCGTAGCGCTGGGTTATATATATAAAAACAGTGTGTATATATATATATATACTATATATATATATATATTATCTGTAACCTTTAGCTGTGAAAATAGTGAAATGTTTTCTCTAACTCTCTGTAGTAATAATCTGTGTAGGTCGCTGTAATGGAGTGGACCTTGTCAGGAAATGTTAAGCACAAACAGAATGATGGAAAAGAAGTTTCACTTTTAAAAGAGTCTTTACCTTTCAGTCAAAAGTTCAAAGGTTAAACAACACCCTTTTGTTGTTAAAACAAACAAGCAAAAAAGCAGTACACATACAAAGTCAGTATGCTTTAGAACAAAAAAAACAAACACACAACTTATATAATCCTACAAGTTCTTATGATAAAGCATTAGGCATTTAAATACAGGTTATCCAAGGACAACTCTCCCAGTGTCTTGCATACTTCCAAATAAATCTGACCTTGCTTGCAACAGAGCTGTCTTATATAGCCCTCTATCTGTTTAACAGCTGGTTTTAATTGGCTTCTTGGTCTGGACCGTGACCAATAGAATGTGTAGGGATTTACCAAAATATCATAAATATAATTTCTTTGAATAAATATAATTTCTTTGAATCGTATTGGAAGTGTATCAACTCAGATGTGATAAACAATGTGTCGGTTTGTTGAAAAAAAAATTTTTTTGTGTGGTTCTGGTGTTAAGTAGTGTCTCTCCAAAAATGTGAACAAATAAACAAACAAAAACAAAAAGTTGACTCTCAAAATTCCTCAAGGACAATTTTATAAAACCCTTCTATTTCTTCAAAATGTGTATGCACGGTGTATTATCACTGTACCTCTAAATAAATTGATACACAAATTGTACTTCTAAATGAATAAACAAACAAATCGTGATGAATTTAAATGAATAAACAAACAAATCGTGATGAATTTAAAAAGACTTAACTTCCTAGATGAATAAACAAACAAGTCGTGATAAATTTAAAAAAACTTTACTAAGATAAAAAAACAGTATAAGATCGTTTCAATCGTATTGTATGGTTATACCATACAGTGAATCTGTTTAGAGACATATGGGGGTACATCTTTATCGTATAAAAATGCTGAAAGTTCGGATTTTTAATCCTTTATGGTGAAAGTTCGGATTTGTAATCTTATGGTTTTCTTAAGTTGTTGGCCACAACCAATTCTAAAACAGTTAAAATCCAAATGTAGTACTGTGCTGTTGTTAGTTTGCAGTTTATTCTCCCCCTAACCGGGACCTCTGATATTCCTTACCTCCGTGTTTATTTTCTTTGTATTACCTTGGGTTCTGGGAAGAGTGCTTTTGTAAGTAGGTCGAGTTCTCCAAGCGGCTTTGCCGCTGTTTGAATTTCCTCCGCAACTACTTCCTACCCTGATGTGCGTGTGACGTTGACGTTGTACACGGAGGACCTATCAGGCAACCGGATCGTGGGGGGGAGTGTTTCTTGTACTGGAGCCAATCTTTCCACACTCGATGTCAGGTTTTCTAACCTGACATCGAGTGTGGAAAGATTGGCTCCAGTACAAGAAACACTCCCCCACGATCCGGTTGCCTGATAGGTCCTCCGTTGTACAACGTCAACGTCACACGCACATCAGGGTAGGAAGTAGTTGCGAGGAAATTCAAACAGCGGCAAAGCCGCTTGGAGAACTCGACCTACTTACAAAAGCACTCTTCCCAGAACCCAAGGTAATACAAAGAAAATAAACACGGAGGTAAGGAATATCAGAGGTCCGGTTTAGGGGGAGAATAAACTGCAAACTAACAACAGCACAGTACTACATTTGGATTTTAACTGTTTTAGAATTGGTTGTGGCCACAACTTAAGAAAACCATAAGGATTACAAATCCGAACTTTCACCATAAGAGATTAAAAATCCGAACTTTCAGCATTTTTATACGATAAAGATGTACCCCCATATGCTCTAAACAGATTCACTGTATGGTATAACCATACAATACGATTGAAACGATCTTATACTGTTTTTTTATCTTAGTAAAGTTTTTTTTAAATTTATCACGAGCTTGTTTGTTTATTCATCTAGAAGTTAAGTCTTTTTAAATTCATCCACGATTTGTTTGTTTATTCATTTAAATTCATCACGATTTGTTTGTTTATTCATTTAGAAGTACAATTTGTGTATCAATTTATTTAGAGGGTACAGTGATAATACACCGTGCATACACATTTTGAAGAAATAGAAGGGTTTTATAAAATTGTCCTTGAGGAATTTTGAGAGTCAACTTTTTGTTTTTGTTTGTTTATTTGTTCACATTTTTGGAGAGACACTACTTAACACCAGAACACACAAAAAAATTTTTTTTCAACAAACCGACACATTGTTTATCACATCTGAGTGATACACTTCCAATACGATTCAAAGAAATTTATATTATTCAAAAGAAATTATATTTATGATATTTTGGTAAATCCATACACATTCTATTGGTACGGTCAGACAAGAAGCCAATTAACAACAGCTGATAACAGATAGAGGGCTATATAAGACAGCTCTTGCAAGCAAGGTCAGATTTATTTGGAAGTAGCAAGACACTGGGAGAGTTGTCTTGGATAACCTGTATTTAAATGCCTAATGCTTTATCATAAGAACTTGTAGGATTATATAAGTTGTGTGTTTGTTTTTTTTGTTCTAAAGCATATGACTTTGTATGTGTACTGTTTTTTTGCTTGTTTGTTTAACAACAAAAGGGTGGTTGTTTAACCTTTGAACTTTTGACTGAAAGTAAAGACTTTTTAAAAGTGAAAACTTCTTTTCCATCATTCTGTTTGTGCTTAACATTTCCTGACAAGGTCCACTCCATTACAGCGACCTACACAGATTATTACTACAGAGAGTTAGAGAAAACATTTCACTATTTTCACAGCTAAGGTTACAGATAATATATATATATATATATATATATATATATATACACACTGTTTATATATATATAACCCAGCGCTACGGAATTTGGCGGCGCTATACAATTAATAATAATAATAATAATAATAATAATATATACAGTTGTGCTCATAAGTTTACATACCCTTGCAGAATTTATGATTTCTTGGCCATTTTTCAGAGAATATGAATGATAACACAAAAACTTTTCTTTCACTCATGGTTAGTGTTTGGCTGAAGCCATTTATTATCATTCAACTGTGTTTACTCTTTTTAAATAATGACAACAGAAACTACCCAAATAACCCTGATCAAAAGTTTACATACCCTGGTGATTTTGGCCTGATAACATGCACACAAGTTGACACAAAGGGGTTTGAATGGCTATTAAAGGTAACCATCCTCACCTGTGATCTTCACAAAATAACCAAATAAAATGATATTGCGCTAAACCTAAACCAAACCAAGTCTATATAAAAATATATCGTATGTGGAATATTGCAATAATATTACTATACTGTGGCTATGACCACTCTATTGCTTTAACCCCTTAAGGACCAGCGACGTACCCTGTATGTCGCTGGCCTTTTTTTGGACGTGATTTTTTATAGCGCGGTCTTGCCACCAGCGTTGAAACTGCTCTATTCCACAAAGCCTGCTGGAGGGAAGGCATTAATAGCGTTTTCTTGATAGACTTGTGCTATTATGTCCTGAAAAAACCCTTAAAGACCAGTGACATACAGGGTACATTGTGGTCATTAAGGGGTTAACATAAGTCACTACAGATATATGATTGCTCGCATAGGATATACACATACACTCTTACACAATGATAAAGTGAAAGGTTGTGAACCACAGGTGCCCCGCCACTTATTGGAACTTATTAATAATCTTTAACACATGTATCATGTGTTCACAATTCGATAATAAAATCCAGAATACTTAAGCTATCGCTGGTGGATCTGGTTAACAGATAAAGTGAAAGGTTGTGAACCACAGGTGCCCCGCCACTTATTGGAACTTATTAATAATCTTTAACACATGTATCATGTGTCCACAATCCAATAATAAAATCCAGAATACCTAAGCTATCGCTGGTGGATCTGGTTAACAGATGAGTAGACAATTAGAAATAAATGTAGAGATATTACTCTCCTTCCCCAAAAAGGGAAAAGTTTGTAAGTACCTTATAATGTTTGTATAAATCAAGGGTATTCCTTAATTCCTTGATGGTTATTGGATCTTACGTGTAGACCCCGTATCCTGTTGGGGACCGTAAACCTCCGGTGCTGCTCCAGGCCAGCAAGGTAATCCCTCCCTTGGCTCGATGTATATGGAATATGCAAAACAAGATGAAAAGAAGCGCACACAGAGATTATGATTCAAGTGAAGACTTTAATAGCATAAACATACACGCAACACACACTGTTGCACTTACTAGATAAATGTAAAATCAGACAAAAAGACAGATGGTATAAAGTTGACACTCCTGAACGACTGTATACACACAATCAGATGAAAACTGAACCTCTTGAGAAAGCCCGGCCGCTGACCGGGGGAAACGCGTCGAGGATTCCACTAAGTCTGGACAGCTGACGTCTCCTGTGTATCTGGTTTTGAAAGCCTGCGGCAGGCTATGCGGAAGCCGAGCAGAGTCCTACAGTCAGTGTTTTTCATCTGATTGTGTGTATACAGTCTTTCCAGGAGTGTCAACTTTATACCATCTGTCTTTTTGCCTGATTTTACATGTATCTAGTAAGTGCAACAGTGTATGTTGTGTGTATGTTTATGCTATTAAAGTCTTCACTTGAATCGTTCTCTCTGCGTGCGTTTCTTTTCATCTTGTTTTACACTCACCTGTGATCTGTTTGCTTTTAATTAGTGTGTGTATAAAAGGTCAATGAGTTTCTGGACTCCTGACAGACCCTTGCATCTTTCATCCAGTGCTGCACTGACATTTCTGGATTCTGAGTTATGGGGAAAGAAAAGAATTGTCAAAGGATCTGTGTGAAAAGGTAGTTGAACTGTATAAAACAGGAAAGGGATATAAAAAGATATCCAAGGAATTGAGAATGCAAATCAGCAGTGTTCAAACTCTAATCAACAAGTGGAAAATAAGGCGTTCTGTTTGATAACACACTGCATTCATCTTGCCATCAATTCTGACCAAATTTCCTGTGCCTTTGTAGCTCACACATCCCCAAAACATCATGATCCACCTCCGTGTTTCACAGTAGGAATGGTGTACCTTTAATCATAGGCCATGTTGACTCCTCTCCATATGTAGCGTTTATGGTTGTGGGCAAAAAGCTCAATTTTGGTCTCATCACTCCAAATGACTTTGTGCCAGAAGGTTTGAGGCTTGTCTCTGTGCTGTTTGGCGTATTGTAAGTGGAATCCTTAGTGGCATTTGCGTAGTAATGGATTTCTTCTGGTGACTCGACCATGCAGCCCATCTTTCTTCAAGTGCCTCCTTATTGTGCATCTTGAAACAGCCACACCACATGTCCTGTATTTCACCTGAAGTTATTTGTGAGTTTGTCTTTGCTTCCCGAAAATTTTTCCTGTCAGTTGTGGCTGAAATTTTAGTTGGTCTACCTGACCGTGGTTTGGTTTTGACAGAACCCCTCATTTTCCACTTCTTTATTAGAGTTTGAACACTGCTATTTGCATTCTCAATTCCTTGGATATCTTTTTATATCCCTTTCCTGTTTTATAGTTCAACTACCTTTTCCCGCAGATCCTTTTACGATTCTTTTGCTTTCCCCATGACTCAGAATCCAGAATCGTCAGTGCAGCACTGGATGAAAGATGCAAGGGTCTGTCAGGAGTCCAGAAACTCATTGACCTTTTATACACACAGTAATTACAAAAAACAGATCACAGGTGAGGATGGTTACCTTTAATAGCCATTCAAACCCCTTTTTATCAGACCAAAATCACCAGGGTATGTAAACTTTTGATCAGGGTCATTTGGGTAGTTTCTGTTGTCATTATGATTTAAAATGAGTAAACACAGTTGATTGATAATAAATGGCTTCAGCCAAACACTAACCATGAGTGAAAGAAAAGTTTTTGTGTTATCATTCATATTCTCTAAAAAATGGCCAAGAAATCATAAATTCTGCCAGGGTATGTAAACTTATGAGCACAACTGTGTATACATATATATATATATATATATATATATATATATATATATATATATATATATACTATATATATAAACATAGTTCACAAGTGCGGGAAAAGACAAATACATAAAATTTTGGCGGCATATGTTAACAATGCATTCAGTATTCCCTTCATTCTCTTAATATCCTTTCTTGAAAGCCATATCTAAATAGGATCAGTAGTTGCTGATTGGTGGCTGCACATAGATGCCTCGTGAGATTGGCTAACCCATGTGCATTGCTATTTCTTCAACCAAGGATATATAAAGAATAAAACAAATAAGATAATAGAAGTAAATTGGAATGTTGTTTAAAATTATCTTCCCTGTCTGAATCTTGAAAGAAAATTTTTGGGTTTCATGTCCCTTTAAAGGGACAGTATACACTCATTTTCATATAACTGCATGTAATAGACACTACTATAAAGAATAAGATGCACAGATACTGATATAAAAATCCAGTATAAAACTGTTTAAAAACTTACTTAGAAGCTGTCAGTTTGGCTCTGTTGAAAAGGTAGCTGGAAAGCCCACTGCAAGTGGCAAATAAGACACTCCCCCCCTCCCCCTTCTTTTGCATATGAAAAGACCTTTTACACAAACAGGAGCAAGCTGGAGAAGGTAGCTGACAGTATTCTCATAAAACTTTGGGGCTTTGTTAGAGGTCTGAAAATCAGAGCAATGTTATTTAAAAATAAGCAAAACTATACATTTATTTAAAAAAAAACCTTTATGGGCTATATAAATAGATCATCTACAAAACATTTATGCAAAGAAAAAATGAGTGTATAATGTAAGGAATTACACATACTGTTTCACTGACACTTTACATGGTACATTTTGGCCTCTGTTACAACTGTATTGCTAATTTTTACATTTTTCAATGTTAATGTTTCTGTGCATACTCAATTATTCAAGGGATACTAAACACTATATACATTTCATGCACCTCCCTCTAATAATGGGTGCTGCCATTATGGAACCTAGGTTACACTACAGGTATCTGAAAGAGAGTTGCTGCACTTGTGCCAACAGGTCAGCACTGGAATGTAGTGAAAGACAAATTTCAACATGGAGGCACCCATGACTAAAGGGAGGTGCGGAATAACCTCAGTACTCTAATTATAATGTTTATGTAGTGTTTAATATCTATTTAAAGGGACAATACATTTATAAATAAACTTTCATGATTCAGGTAGAGTTTGCAATTTTAAAAAACTTTCTAATTTACTTGTTCTCTAACGTTCTTTCTCTTGAAGCCATTTGTTGAAAAGCATACCTAGGTAGGCTCAGGGGCAGCAATGCACTACTGGGAGCTAGCTACTGATCGTTGGCTACACAAACATGCCTCTTGTCTTTGGCTCATCCAATGTTGAGCTGCCAGAAGTACATTGCTGCACCTTCAACCAAGTATATGAGGAGAAGAAAATTGAAAAGTTGTTTAAAATGGTATGCTCTATCTGAATCATGAAATTAAAAGCGTTTCATGTTTTATAACATTGACAGTTTTCACTTATGTACAGTTCTACATCAAAAGGACATGAAACCCAATTTTTTACTGCTTCATGATTCAGATAGAGCATACAATTTTAAACTTTCCAATATACTTTTATTACTAATTTGCTTAGATCTCTTGGTATCCTTTGTTGAAAATCATACTTGAGTAGGTTCAAGAGCTGAGAGCTAGCTGCTGATAGGTGGATGCACATATATGCAGCTCCGGCGGTCGCATAAGGCCAGCTAGGTAGCCTCCATAGGGCGCAAACTTGGAGCTGCAACACGTTGATTTTTTTTAAATATCTATATTTTAGCCAACATTTAGTGCGCCTATTTTGCTTTTAGTTGCTGCAGAGCACAAACTGCAGAGCAATAGGGGCCACGCCAACTAAACAGTCTGTAGTTTGTATTTGACTGACGTGCAGACTGCAGAGCCCAATGCTGGAGCTGAAGTCTCAGGCCCGCCCACCCTTTGGACAGCGGGCTCCGTGCAGAGACGCTTGTTTCAGGCACAGCTGTTACATGTGCTGCCCTCCCTTACTCTGTGCTCCTTGGATGGTGTCCCACTCTAGCTATATGAATGGCACTGATGTGTCCAGATGCGCTCACACCCGGAGAACTTTCCCCATCTACAGCCCCATCACACTGTCAGACTAGCAACAACATGGCCACTGAGGGAGAACATATCAATATATATAAAAGTTCTCCTGGGGTGGTGGCTTAGGGCTCCCATTTTTTTCAGGGGTTTGGAATTTCTGTGCATGTTTTTATTTCCTCTAAATCCACATTAGCAATAGATCTGTTACATTCTTAAAGTAATGGAGGCACCAGTGACAGATGAAGAAGGTCTCATCCCAGGATACTCACACACTGATCCACTCACTGAGGTTCCAGCAGTTAATTGTTTAGACTTTTCTCACTTCTTTTTTCAGGTGTAACATTTTTCTTTCAGACTTTTGTTTTTGCTTTTTTGTTTTTAATAGTTCACATTTATTTATTTTGGTCGCTGATGTTTTTAACTTGTCTCTAACAATTCTCACCATCCTCTCTATCTCAGTGTCACTCACACTTGCCCCCTCATTCACTGTCACTGGCAGTACAGCTCTTCCTTACTCTCTTTTTTTAATGAGTGTCTATGTTAGTGTATCTGTGTCTTTGTGTTAGTGTTTGTGTGTCTGTTATAGTGGGTGTCTATGTTAGTGGCTCTCTGTTTCTGTGTTGGTGCCTGTGTGTGTGTTTGTGTTAGTATGTGTCTGAGAATATGTGTTAGTGCATGTCTGTGTTATTGTCTGTGTGTGTTAGATTTAGGTGCAATTTTAAACATATCTATCTAATATATATTTGTTATGCAGCACTACCACAGTTTGATTTGTTATGCAGCACTAACACTGTTTGATTTGTTATGTGGCGTTACCATTGTTTGGTTTTGTAACGTTACCATTGTTTAATTTGCTATGCGGCGCTACCACTGTTTGTTTGTTATGCAGAGCTCCATTGTCTGACTTGTTATGCAGCACTACCACTGTTTGATTTGCTATGCGGCACTAACACTGTTTGATTTATGTGGCATTACCATTGCTTGCTTTGCTATGCGGCGCTACCACTGTTTGATATCTTTTGTTGTGTTACCATTGTTTGATGTGTTATGTGTCATTATCATTGTTTACTTTGCTATGCAGCGCTACCACTGTATGATGTGTTATGTGTTGTTATCATTGTTTGATTTGTTATGCAGCACTACCGCTGTTTGATTTGTTATTCGGCGCTTCCACTGTTTGACTTGTTATGCAGACCTACCACTGTTTGATTTGCATTTAGCCACCAATCAGCAAGCGCTACCCAGGCGCTGAACCAAAAATGGGCCCTCTCTTAAGCTGACATTTCTGCTTTTTCAAAAAAAGATAGCAAGAGAATGAAGAAAAATTGTTAATAGGAGTAAATTAGAAAGTTGCTTAAAATTGTATGCTCTATCTGAACCATGAAAAAAAAAATGGGTTTCATATCCCTTTAACTAGCAATGGTATAGTATGTATCCTCGTCTGAGTGACCAAAAATCCTAGCACCGACCCTGCATATATGTGTCTTGTCATTAGATTACTGATGTGTTTAGCTAGCTCCTGGTAGTGCATTACTGCTCATTCAACAAAGGATGCCAAGAGAATGATGCACAATTGATAACAGAAGTAAATTGGCAAGTTGTTTAAACTTCTATGATCTGAATCATGAAAGAAAAAAAAATGGGTTTTATGTCCCTTTAAAAAAAATACAGTGATTCCCCCCCCATCTGTTTTCATGTTTATCTGATGACATATTTGCACATGCTCACAGAGTCCCTGATATTCAAATTCTAAACTGATCCTCCAGCACTGTGAGATCCCTAGTGACATTTTCAAAAGGCAGATTTTGCTTTATTTCTCTAAGGGGCATTCCTTGCATTTCTGTATGTGAAGGAGAGACAAGCCCAGTGCAATATAGCGCTGCATGATATGACAGTTCTGCTGCATTTACACTTTATGCTTTCTATTTTCTATTACTTTACACTTCAGATTAATTTTTATTATATTTAAACTTTGCACTTTCTATTTTGTATACAACAGTGTATTTAGGATTGTGATTTTACAAATTATGATTATGCTTTCACAATTTCTGTGTAACTTTAACACATAAGGGTCATACTTTGTATATTTAAGTGTATATTTTACAAATTTGCATCTTAAAACTGAAAAACTGTCAGCTTCAGTTTCCCAGAGAGTGTCATTACTTTCTATGGGCCAGATAATCAAACATTCTCTAGTTTGGAGAGAGAATATAGTGCTGACTTCACAGGGGCAGAACTCACTGAATTTTCTAAGAAAAGGGAGGAACCTGGAAATCCCAGAGAGATGAGAGATGCCTTCCATAGAAAACAATGAAGCTTTCTGGAATACAAAATTTCACATCGGGGGGAACTGGAGAACCCCTGGGGCTGATATAAAGGTTCTGTTTGCATCAATTCCAAAATAAACTGAAATGTGTTCACTACAATTTAACTTGCTTCTGTCTATAGTTTAGTATATATTACTTCTCTGTTAGTTGAAACAAGTGTATTGTGAATTTTGAGCACACTTCACCTGCATATAGTTGGTGAGACAAATCAGTGAGACCAGCTTTTTTAAAATGCTTACACAATTTCACAATACTTGAGAAAAAGATTTTCAGACATATCCTGGAACTCCCCTGTTCAGCCCAGGGAACTGGCCTGTCCCTCCCACTTTCTGAAAGTGTCAGTTTTAGTTTGCAATGCAGCAAATACAATGTGCAATGTAATTTGTAAAAGCTACACAGAAATATAAAATGTATGATCTTAAGTTATTAAAGTTACATAGAAACTTTCAAAGCATAATCAGAATGTGTAAAATCACTGATTGAGCTAACTGTAATAAAATATAAATAAGAAAGTGGAAAGCTTGAAAGCAATAATACTGAAAGGCCCCAATCTGAAATGTATAGTAATATGAAATACAAAGCACAAAGTGTAAGTGTAATAAAACTCTCATATCATGCAGTGCTATATTGCACGGGCTTGTCTCTCCTTCGTATATTGAAATGAGAGAGATCTCGCAGTGCTAGAGAGTTCTGTCCCTTTTCTTTTGAAAATTCAGTAAATTCAGCCTTTGTGAAACCTGAACTACAAATTTCACTCCAAGGTGGAGTCAATAATAATGGATTGGGGCCCAAGATTGGAGGTGGTGTACCTAGATGCTCTACAAGAGGAATGACAATAATATAAGTATGTACTTAAATTATTGATACTCTTCAAAAAATATTGTTAGTGTTCATAATACCTTTTTTTAAAGCTTAACTACTGATATATAACATAGATTCATATTAAATGTATTAAATACTACAATTATAGACACAGAAGTCAAGGACTATGGTGATAGCCCAGAGGTGAAGTATCAAGAAACGTTGTACCATAAGCTTATCACTTCTGCCCTATAACAGGGTACTGCATCATGTAGTAATATCCTTCGATTGAACTAACATTTTTGTTTCATAGACATAGTGAGTGGGGAGGGGAGCGGGTGGGTCTGCTGCACTACAGGGAAAAAAAAATTGAGAACGGCAGGAAAGGGGAAGGAGGGAGGGAGAGGGGATCCAAGTGGAAGATTTGAACGAGCAGGTTGCAACCTAATCAGTATCCTATTTGTCTTTTAGCATTTCTAGACAGTTAACTTACAGTACATGATCATAGAAGGAAATAAAATAAAAAGGAAAACCTAGACATGTCTGTACAACTATACTACTTGCTCAATTTGAAATATGTGGATGCAATGCAATCATCTCTCCTCCTGAAGTAATGCATCATTTACATTCACTGAGACTGCAGAGCACATAGGTCTTAGATTTCATGGTAACATAAGATTTCATATTGTCTGGAATGTTTTTACAAAGAATCATGACAGGAGATGTAAACATTTATATTGGCTTCAAATTCTTTTATTTTAATGTTTTTTAATATTATTTTTTAGAGGTTTATTTAATATTAATTTGACCCCCTATTTTATATGCAAAGGATCATGTTGTTTAGAAGATTTTTAATTTTTTGTTACAAAACAGCAAAACTGTATTAATAAAAATTAAGAAGAAGAATGTTAAAAATATACTTGAGATTTCTAAGTCTATTATTTATATATCTCATTTATCCCCAAGCAAACTTAAAACAGGCTAAAGGTTTAATGGGCCCATAGGAAATTTAAATGTTATCTTGTTCAATTACTTATATGTATTGGAAAACATAGGCATAGAATCCTTAAAGGGACAGTGCACTGTAGAATTGGTTTCTCTTAATGTGTTTCAACCCAACTATATTTTCCTCCAAATACTCCCCATACCACCCTCTTTAATCAATTAATAAATAATTTCATTGTTTGTCTGCTTTCTTTATTACCACTTCCCCTCCACCTACATTACTTATCACTTCTGTAATGGGACAAACCCCAAATCTTATGGCTCAACTTGTTTATAGTCAGCTCTTCAGAGCAGGGTTTTCCTCCTCTTATATTAGTATGTTTTATTTGGACTGCTTATAATATGAAATATTGTCATTTTCATATGTACCGCCTGCTTGTATACCCAGCACATTACATATAAACAATAATAAAATTACGTAAAAACACTTAAAGGGACACTGAACCCAAAAAAAATTCTTTTGTGATTCAGATAGAGCCTGCAATTTTAAGCAACTTTCTAATTTACTCCTATGATCAAATTTTCTTCGTTTTCTTGCTATCTTTATTTTAATAAGAAGGCATCTAAGCTAAGGAGCCAGACAATTCTTGGTTCAGACCCTGGACAGCACTTGTTTATTGGTGGGTGAATTTATCCACCAATCAGCAAGAACAACCCAGGTTGTTCACCAAAAATGGGCCGGCATCTAAACATTCTTGCTTTTCAAATAAAGATAGAGAATGAAGAACATTTGATAATAGGAGTAAATTAGAAAGTTGCTTAAAATTGCATGCTCTATCTGAATCACAAAAGAAATATTTTGGGTTCAGTGTCCCTTTAATAGGCTGACCATATTGCCGCTTTAAAAAGGGACACATATGAAAAATACATATGTCAGGGCTGTTTCAGGGCTGTTTAAAGAAATGATTTGTATAAGAACCCTGACATATGTATTTTTCATATGTGTTCCTTCTTAAAGCGGCAATATGGTCAGCCTACCCTTTAACCATTATGGATGTTGGCATATGTTATTTTAAGGTAACAATTTACTATATATATATATATATATATATATATATATATTTATTTTTTATATATTTTTATATATAATTAGGATTAAGACTATTCACTTTTTAAGGGACATGAAACACAATTTTTTTCTTTCATGATTTAGATAGAGAATACAATTCTTAAAAAGTTTCAAGTTTACTTTCTTTATACATTTTGATTTGTTCTCGTGTTATTCCTTGTTGAAGAGATATATAGATAGGTAGCGTGCATGTCTGTAACACTACTACACAGGAAATAGTGCTGCCATCTAGTGCTCTTGCTGATGTATGACATTGTTGCAAAACTGCTGCCATATCGTCCTATAGACATGCTCACTCCTGAACTTAACTTTTTGCTTTTCTGCAAAGAAATACTAGAACACAATGAAAAGTTGATAATAAAAGTAAAAGGAAAGTATGTTTAAAATTTAATGTTCTATCTAAACCACAAAATATTTTTTGGGGGTTTTATGTCCCTTTAAGATTGATAGATAGATATATATAATAAATAAACATCTGTAAAATTAAAGTCTGTTCATTGCTCTTTGTTTGTTGGCATTATATGGTGGGCTAAGCTTGTTGTGAGTCTGTTTATTGGTCTCAGGGAGATGATGTCATCAGAACATCATGAAAGAACAAATGTGTCTGAAAGTAATTTATTATGACTGAGGGAAATGAGGCAATAACTTCTGCCCACACAGTGTGCTGCATGTCAATTAGATGGGATAAGGTCTCCGCAACTTACATCAAGATAGTAGACTCTACCTGCTAAAAAGTATAAAAAAAGGACATAAGTTTTACATCATGCCTCAGTATACATTCTTTAACATACAGATAAAACATAACAAGTTATGTGAAAATTGGATTTTATGAGTGAAGTTTTCCACATTCGGAATGTCAAAGTGCATTTTTTCTTATAATTCTTGGTGAGACAGGTAATTAAAACACGCACTACTTTGAAAGAATTTGGGCAGATTACAAATGTTGCGCTAATTTAACACTTTCGCTCGTGTACAAACACCGCCAGAAGTAAACTGTTAACGTGCATTGGTTAGCACGCATTTTACAATTTGAAAGTAAATGTTTTGCGTGTGAGTGAAACGCGATGCGAGCTAACTTTCAGTACTTAGATATTGCGACTGCGTTAACTTCTTCTCCCCATAGACTCCAATAGAGAGTGCAAATTAAAAAAAACTAACACCTATTGCTTATTGAGTTATACTTTAAATGAGTTACGCATATTTTACATTCCAATGTTCTTCACATAGAGGAAAATGTTCTATTTATTTTTAAATATATATTTATATATACATCTGATCTATTTTTGTAAAATATATACATATACAGTGCTGTGCAAAAGTCTTAGGCCACTATTAAATTTGTTTTTTTACCAATGGTATAATGACCATATATATTATTTCTCAGTCTTTATATTAGAATACAACCAGAAAATAAATTATATTGTATTCAGTATTTAAAAACAGACCCCCCCACCTGGAAAAAAACTGCTTCTTTAGGCTAAAGTGGCAAGTATTTACTGTGACCTCCCTTAACACTGATCAATAGTAGGAACCTGGCTCTCTGAATCCTAAATGGAATGGAACCCTAATTATTATAATTGATAACACCTGTATTTGTCCTGCTATTTCATGTCAAAATGACTGCTGTGAAAAAGGTCTATTACATCAGGCTTGTGCAAGACATGTTTGAGCATTACATACACATGTGGTATGAGTTTAATTAATTGGACGCTTGCTAATAAAACCAACTTTCAATCACATCATTATATTCAAAATGCCAAAGATCACAGAATTTGACAGACATAAAATCAAACTTTTGCATAAACAAGGCCACTCTCAAAGGGAAATCAGGGTAGCAACCAAGAAACCACTTTTTCAGAAGAGGAACAGGTGAAAGGCTAAGATATGCTAAAGCTCACAAACACCTAGCTTACAAGTGTTGCGCTAAACCGGTGCGTAAAGAACACAAAAAAAACAAGCATTATTGCACTATATATACTATATATTATTACACAAAAACCTCCTGTGCTGTGCGTTTATGCTGCAATAAGCTCCATACCGCACAAAAGCCAAGGGCTGAGTTTACGTGCATGCTTCCCCCATAGACATCAATGGAGAATGTGGAATGGAGATCGCCATAACGCAACCCCATTGATGTCTATAGTGACAGTAAATAAAGCTATTAACCCCTAAAAGGCCACCCCCGACATCGCTGACACTAATTAAAGCTATTACCCCTAAACCTCCGCCCCTAAACCGTCGGCCACCCACATCGAAATCAACATAAACTAAATCTATTAAACCCTAAACTGCCGGCCCCCACATCGCAAAGACTAAACTAAACATATTAACCCCTAAACCGCCGGCCTCCTACATCGCAACACACTAAATTTAACTATTAACCCCTAAACCTAAAACCCCTTAACTTTAAATTAAACTTACAATATAACTATCTTTAAATACATCAAAACTTACCTGTGAAATAAAAAAAACTAAGTTTAAACTATAAATTAAACTAACATCCTCTTGGACCTCTCAGCTACATTGACACCATTGACCATAGGATTCTAATAGAGCATTGCAGCACATCTGTGGTCTAGGAGGCACAGCCCTTAACTGGTTTTAAATCTTTCCTCGCTGGTAGATCACAGAGAGAACATCAGGATCAAGCTTATCAGCACCAACAGAACTGACCTGCGGAGTTCCACAAGGATCCATCCTGTCTCCCATGTATTCGCAATTTACTTGCTACCACTGACCACTGAGGGACATCATTAGCGACATGACCTAAGGTATCGTTGTTACGCTAATGACACACAACTCTACTTCTCCTTTGCTCAAATACCACAGTCTCAGCACGCCGCATAAACAGTTGCTTAGCAGACCTCATAAAATGGATGAATGCTAGCTGGCTCAAAGTGAACCCAGACAAAACAGAGTTACTCTTGGTAAGAGGACCCTGGGCATCAAAAATATCCCACGATTACCCAACTGGCCTGGAGCTAGGAAGCTCTGAACTCGTTAGTTCAGCAAATATATGAAACCTCGGAGTGCTTATTGACGCAGAACTATCATTTAAACAGCAGATCTTCTCCGTAATAAAATCTGCCTTTTTCAACTGAACACTTAATTCCATAGGATGATATGCCAACATTTAATCCATGCATTTATATCCTCTAGACTAGATTACTGCAATGCCCTTTACTTGGGCCTCCCAAAAAAAGAACTCCATCGCCTTCAGATGGTACAAAATGCAGCAGCCAGACTATTGACCAATCAAACTCGCTCCTGCCACAAAACACCTGTTCTCCACTCCCTGCATTAGCTTCCAATTAAATGGCAAATATATTTTTAAAATTGGCTTTTGACCTTCAAAGCCTTAAACAATCTAGGCCCACAGTACCTGAAAGAGCTCCTAACACCCTACATCTCTTCCCGCTCACTTCAGTCAGCTAGCACATTCCTCCTGTCAGTGCCAAGATTAAAGACAAACTCAGGCTCCAGGGCATTCAGCACGATGCCCTACCTTCTGAAACTCTTAACCGTGCGCAATCAGAGAAGCACCGTCCTTACAGACTTTTTTTTTTATAAAAAAGCTAAAAACCCATCCTTTCCATCAGGCATTCAATCCACTTATCTAACCTTAGAAACTCCTAACTTTTATGTCTTATGTTTTATATTTGTAAAGTGCTTTGAGTCTCACAGGGAGATAAGCGTAATAAAAATCAAAAACTATTATTATTATAATTAATTAACATTACTCTTTAAATAAATGAAATAAATGAAAAATTTAAAACCTAACATTACTATTTAAATAATCCTAACACTACGAATAAAATAAAAAAAAACTAACATTACAATATTAAATAATCCTAATACTACGAATAAAATCAAAAACTAACATTGCAAAAAATAATAAACACTACAAATGAAAAATAAAAAAATATATAAACAAAAATAAATAAACAAAATTATCCAAAATAATAAAAATTACACCTAATCTAATAGCCCTATACAAAAAAAAAAGCCCCCCCAAAATAAAAACACCCCCAAACCTAACAATAAACTACCAATAACCCTTAAAAGGGCCTTTTGTAGGGAATTGCCCTAAGTTAAACAGCTCTTTTTCCTCCAATAAATTACAAAGTCAACCCAACAGTAAAACCCCCCACCCAACCAACCCCCAAAATAAAAAAAACTAAGTCTAAATAAAACCTTAGCTACCCATTGCTCCTAAAGGGGCATTTGTATGGGCTCTTTAACTGCCCAAAGCCTTGATCTAAACCCCCCCCCCAAAAAAAAAACAACTAACACTAACCCCAGAAAATCTACTCACAGTTCCTGAAGTCCGGACATCCATCTTCATCCAGGTGGCGAGAAGTCTTTATCCAGGTGGCGACATCTTGATCCATTGCGGGCATCTTCTTTCTTTATTTCGGTGTCGCAGAGCTGTGGAGGCGCGGAGCATTTTTGCCAGCGCGCGTATATCCAGTGTGAAGAATCCTCTACATGCAGACACTGCTGTACACTGAAGCTTGAATGCAAGGTACCCGTTTAAATATGGGGTATCTTGTATTCCTATTGGCTGACATTTTCAAATCAGCCAATAGATGAGAGCTATGAAATCCCATTGGCTGTTCAAATCAGGCTGTTAAAAAAGACAATACTAATGTTTTAACTTAGAAAGAGTTGAGAAATCAGTATTTAGTGGAATAACCCTTATTTTCAATCACAGCTTTGATGCGTCTTGGCATTCTCTCCACCAGTCTTTCACATTGCTTTTGGGTGATGTTATGCCACTATGGTGCAACAATTCAAGCAGCTCAGCTTGATGGCTTGTGACCATCCATTCAACTCTTGATCACATTTCAGAGGTTTTTAATGGGTTCAGGTCTGGAGATTGGACTGGCCATGACAGGGTCTTGATCTATTTACACCTTGATTGACCTGGCTGGAGCGTTGTCCTGCTGGAAAAAAACAATCCTCAGAATTGAGGAACATTGTCAGAGCAGAAGGCAGCAAGTTTTATTCCAGGATAGCCTGTTCGTGACTTGATTTATGCATCCCAGATATGACAGGGTCTTGTTCTGGTGTGTCCTCCATCAACATCTTGATTAACCTGGCTGTGTGGCAAGGAGCATTGTCCTGCTGGAAAAAAACCAATCCTAAGAGTTGGGGAACATTATCAAAACTGAAGGAAACAATTTTTAATCCGGTAAACCTTGTACATAGCTTGATGCATGCGTCCTACACAAAGATAAATCTGCCTGATTCCAGCCTTGTGAAGTACCCCCTGTTCATCCTCCACCAAATTCACAGTGGGTGTGAGACACTGTGGCTTGTTTGCCTCTTCAGTCTCTGTCTAACCATAAGACAACCAGATGTTGGGCAAAACTGAAAATGACCTGGAATTAGCAGATTTATCTTTGTGAAGGCCGCATGAATCAAGCTATGTACAAGGTTATCCTGGATAAAAAATTGCTACCTTCTACTCTGAGGATTGTTTTTTTCCAGCAGGATAATGCTTCTTGCCACAAAACCAGGTTAATCAAGATGTTGATGGAGGACCACAAGAACAAGACACCTTTATATGGCCAGCCCAATCTCCAGATCTGAACCCCATTGAAAACTTCCGGAATGTGATCAAGAGGAAGATGGGTGGTCACAAGCCATAAAAAAGCTGCTTGAATTTTTGCACCAGGAGTAGCATAATGTCACCCAACAGCAATATGAAAGACTGGTGGAGAACAAGCCTCATGAAAGCTGTAAAATCAGGTTATTTCACCAAATATGATTTCTGAACTCTTGCAAAGTTAAACATTGTTTAAAAGTGAATATGAACTTGTTTCTTTGCATTATTCGAGGTCTGAAAACAATGCATAAATAATTTGTATACACACACAAACACACACACACATATATATATATATATATATATATACACATTAAGCCCTTTCCATTCAAATACCATGTTACGTACCATATGCCATTTAACCCTCATATATATATATTTTTTTCAATATTCCTTTGAATTATTTTTATTAGATAGTGTATATATGAGTGTAACACTTTGTTTAAAGTATTTATGTTGTGTTTGGTGCAACTTTTTAGTTAGTCCTAACCCTTTATGCAAGGTTTTAAGTCTCTGTAACCCGACGAGCGCAAATTTAGTTTGAGCTTGTGCATTCGCGTTTACTTTCAACTTGTAGTATGCTCGTGAGTTAGTGCGGGCACATTATTTTAATAGTGCACGGGCTAACATTAGTGTGCATGCACTTGTAATCTAGCCCTTTGTGTTTTACTTGTGTGAGATTTGCCAGATATGGTGGTAGTTCCAAGTCAGGCAATCAGAATATCAGGCAAGTTTCCAATATCCTATAAGACAATTTCCCTCTATTTGTATTCCATTTTGTGAAAAAAGGCTTTTTTTTGTCTGTTAAAGGACACATGTACCATAAAATGTGTTTTCCCTTTAAAGGGATATAAAACCCAAAACATTTATTTTGTGATTCAGACATAGCATACCATTTACTTCTATTGTCAATTTTGCTTCCTCTCCATGGTATTCTTTGTTGAAGAGATACCTAGGTAAGTTGCCTGGAGCACGGCAGGAAATATTTCTGCTACATAGTGCTTTAGACATGTGCACTATTGTGAGATTACATCACACAAGTCCTAAGCTTCTCTCCCTCATGCTACTGGGGTGTGTTGTAAATGAAGAACGCTGGAGAGAGAATTGTGAGCATGCTGGAAACTATTCTGCTACTGAGTTTGTGAGAGGTAGAATTGCTTATTGTGGGGCCGGCCTTTTGGTAAGGCAGTGAGGGCAGCCGCCTAAGGCAGAACACTCATCAGTGGTGAGAGTGTGAGAAGGTGTAATTTACATCTTGTTTTACTTCTCACTACCTAGATCGCCAAAAGTAATACCAATTAAGCTAAAAAACTTTTATAAGTTAATATTATGCGCCATAAAAACAACGGCACATGAAAAAAAAGCTAAGCAGGATCATACATGTTTCGATAACACATCGTTCCCTTTTATTGAAAAGTTTACCTCACCTCCACTACTATTTAGTAGTATATAAAAAGCAATGCAAGTATATAAAAATGTGTTTTTATTTTCGATTGTTAGTGTCAAGCACATTCTAAATTGATATTCCAGACTTTTATCTTTAAAAACAGCATTTGCAATCAGACACTTCTCACATTAATTTGTTTGCTAGGTATAACATATTATTTTAAAGGGACATGAAACTTATTATTTTCTTTCATGAGTCAAATAGAGAACAGGATTTTTAAAAAACTTTACAATTTATTTTTATTATCTAATTTGTTTTGTTTTTTGGTATCCTTTGTTGAAAAGCATAGCTAGGCAGGCTCAAGATCTGCTGATTGGTGGCTGCACGTATATGCTTCATGTTATTGGCTCATCCAATACTTTCATCTAGTTCCCAGTAGTGCATTGCTGTTTGTTCACTAAAGATACCAAGAGAATAAAGCAAATTAGATAATAGAAGTAAATTGGAAAGTTATTTAACATTGTTTTTAAAAAAAAAAAAAACAAACAAACTATCATTACATTCTTAATTGTAGTTCCTTATCCATCTACTTTAAAACTAAATTTGTTTCTCATTACAGGGTTCTGAATCAGTCTTCTGATATAAAGCAAAGTTCCCTGAACAAAAAAAGGTACAAAATATACTAGTTTTAATGAGATAAGAAAACAAATTGTTATCTTGGCTCTATCTATCTATCTATCTATCTATCTATCTAATCTATCTATCTATCTATCGTTTATCTATCTATCTAAACACAGATACATAGATAAATAGACACATACCTACATAATAGATGATAGATAGATAGATAGATAGATACAGTAGATAGATGATAGATTATAGACAGACAGATATATAATCTATAAAATGGTGCAAGCTGTCTAAGAGGGTCACATGTAATACACAGGAGATGCACAGTAAGCTATTACTAAAACAGTGATAGATTTATAAGACATATTGTGCTTATATATGTATAGCAAAACTGCTTTTAAATACTGAAGTGTACTCATAAAATAGTTTTGGATAAAAAACAGGGGCGTCGATCCGATATAGATCGCAGTTTGCGGCGCAAGCGAGGGAACCGGCGTCGCCCGCAGTTTCAGCTCGCAACTCGAGCTATCCCATATAGTCGCCGGTCAGATGCTAACGTGCCGTAAGTCTGACAAACCAGCGATGTCCAGAAATCTGCGCAAGTACAAATTTCTGGCGTCGCCAGTGACTTGCGCCACGTTAGAAACTGCCGCGCCTATAAAACCAGACTAAAGTCTAAAACACCCGCACTGTCTAACACGCCTCCCTAACATAGCCCGCACTGTCTAACACCCTCCCTAACATAGCCCGCACTGTCTAACCCTCTATCCGCTATCCCCCCTCACTATCCTAACAAT